>NW_028189001.1:281602-330844 GCF_054131305.1 Coturnix japonica | reverse complement strand
CCCCCATATCCCCCCCATATCCCCCTATATCCCCCCCATATCCCCCCATATCCCCCCATATCCCCCCCATATCCCCCCCATATCCCCCATATCCCCCATATCCCCCCATATCCCCCCATATCCCCCATATCCCCCCATATCCCCCTATTACCCCCCATATCCCCCATATCCCCCCATTTACTTTGGCCACAGGCACGTTCTCCTGCCCCGCTTTGAACTGGGCCCTATTACACAGCGTCACCACGCGGCTCAGCAGCCCCCACGTCTCCGACGACTGGTCGAAGCTCTGACCTGGATGGGGGTATTATGGGATGGCACCAGGACCCATAGGGACCCATAGAAACCCATAGGGACACATAGGGACCCATAGGGACACATAGGGACACATAGGGATACATAGGGACACATAGGGACCCATAGAGACACATAGGGACCCATAGAGACACATAGGGACACATAGAGACCCCATAGGGATACATAGGGACACATAGGGACCCATAGGGACACATAGGGACACATAGAGACCCATAGGGACCCATAGGGACACATAGGGACACATAGAGACACATAGGGAAACATAGGGACACATAGGGACCCATAGGGACACATAGGGACACATAGAGACACATAGGGACACATAGAGACACATAGGGACATATAGGGACCCATAGGGACATATAGAGACCCCATAGAGACCCATACAGCCCCCAGAGAGACCCATAGGCACACATAGGGACCCATAGGGACCCATAGAAACCCCATAGAGACCCATAGAGAAACATACAGACCCATAGGGATGAATAGAGACCAATAGGGACACATAGGGACACATAGAGACCCATAGAGACACATAGGGACACATAGAGACCCATAGGGACACATAGGGACACATAGGGACCCATAGAGACCCATAGGGACCCATAGGGACACATAGAGACACATAGGGACACATAGGGACACATAGGGACACATAGGGACACATAGGGACTCATAGGGACCCATAGAGACCCATAGGGACTCATAGAGACCCATAGGGACCCATAGAGACCCATAGGGACACATAGGGACACATAGAGACACATAGGGACCCATAGGGATCCATAGGGACACATAGGGACACATAGGGACACATAGAGGCCCATAGGGATACATAGAGACCCATAGAGACCCATAGGGACCCATAGAGACCCATAGAGACCCATAGGGACCCATAGGGACCCATAGAGACACATAGGGACACATAGGGACCCATAGAGACACATAGGGACACATAGAGACCCATAGGGACCCATAGGGACACATAGGGACACATAGGGACACATAGGGACCCATAGGGACCCATAGAGACCCATAGGGACACATAGGGACCCATAGAGACACATAGGGATCCATAGGGACACATAGGGACACATGGGGACACATAGGGACACATAGGGACACATAGAGACCCATAGGGACCCATAGGGACACATAGGGACACATAGGGACCCATAGGGACCCATAGAGACCCATAGGGACCCATAGGGACACATAGGGACACATGGGGACACATAGGGACCCATAGAGACCAATAGGGACCCATAGGGACCCATAGAGACCCACAGAGGCCCCATATCACCCCATATCACCCCATATCAGCCCCATATCACCCCATAAGTACCGGACTGATCCTCGGTGGTATCAGCCACGTGGATCTGGTTATTGAACCACAGATGGGCCCCATATCCCCCCTATATCACCCCATAACCACCCCATATCCCCCCCTATGACCCCATATCTCCCCATATCCCCCCATATCAGCCCCATATGGCCCCATATCACCCCATATCACCCCATAACCCACCCCTATGGCCCCATATCACCCCATATCAGCCCCATATCCCCCATAACCCACCCCTATGGCCCCATATCACCCCATATCAGCCCCATATCCCCCCTATATCACCACATAACCACCCCATATCCCCCCATATCACCCTATAAGAAACCCATATAACCCCATATCCCCCTCCTATGACCCCATATCCCCCCATATCACCCCATATCACCCCATAACCCACCCCTATGGCCCCATATCACCCCATGTCAGCCCCATATCCCCCCTATGACCCCATATCCCCCCTATATCACCCCATAACCACCCCATATCCCCCCCTATGGCCCCATATCCCCCCATATCACCCCATAACCCAACCCTATGGCCCCATATCACCCCATATCAGCCCCATATCCCCCCTATATCACCCCATAACCACCCCATATCCCCCCCTATGACCCCATATCCCCCCTATATCACCCCATAACCACCCCATATCCCCCCATATCACCCCATATCACCCCATATCCGCCCCATATGCCCCCATATCACCCCATATCAGCCTCATATGGCCCCATAGAGACCCCATATCCCCCCATATCACCCCATAACCCACCCCTATGGCCACATATCACCCCATATCAGCCCCATATCCCCCCTTTATCCCCCCATATCCCCCCATAACCCACCCCTATGGCCCCATATCCCCGCATAACCCACCCCTATGGCCCCCTATCAGCCCCATATGGCCCCATATGAGCCCCATATGGCCCCATAGAGACCCCATATCACCCCATAACCCACCCCTATGGCCCCATATCAGCCTCATATCACCCCATAAGTACCGGACTGATCCTCGGTGGTATCTGCCGCGTGGATCTGGTTATCGAACCATAGATGTGCCACCGTCATCCTGTTCTGGGTCAGGGTCCCGGTCTTATCAGAGCAGATCACAGACGTGGACCCCAAAGTCTCCACGGCCTCCAAGTTCTTCACCACGCAGTTCTTCCTCGCCAACCTCTTGGCCGTCAGCGACAGGCAAACCTATGGGGTGACCCAGAAGGATCTATGGGACCCTATTGGGGACTATGGGATCCCATTGGGGCCTAAGGGACCCCACTGGGGCCTAAGGGACCCATTGAGACCTATAGGACTCCATTGGGGCCTATGGGACCCCATTGGGGCCTACAGGACCCATTGAGGCCTATAGGACCCAACTGGGGCCTATGGGACTCCATTGAGGCCTACGGGACCGCATTGAGGCCTACAGGACTCCATTGGGGCCTACAGGACCCAACTGGGGCCTATAGGACTCCATTGGGGCCTATGGGACCCCATTGAGGCCTATAGGACCCATTGAGGCCTATAGGACCCCATTGGGGCATATAGGACCCAATAGAGATACACAGGACCCAACTGGGGCCTATGGGACCCCATTGAGGCCTACGGGATCCCATTGGGGCCTATAGGACCCAATAGAGAGACACAAGACCCAAATGGGGCCTATAGGACTCCATTGGGGCCTATGGGACCCCATTGGGGCCTACAGGACCCATTGAGGCCTATAAGACTCCATTGGGGCCTATGGGACCCCATTAGGGCCTATAGGACCCCATTGGGGCCTACGGGACTCCATTGGGACCTATAGGACCCCATTGGGGCCTACAGGACCCATTGAGGCCTATAGGACCCAACTGGGGCCTATGGGACTCCATTGAGGCCTACGGGACCGCATTGAGGCCTACAGGACTCCATTGGGGCCTACAGGACCCAACTGGGGCCTATGGGACTCCATTGGGGCCTACAGGACCCAACTGGGGCCTATGGGACCCCATTGGGGCCTACAGGACCCATTGAGGCCTATGGGACCCCATTGAGGCCTATGGAACAGCACTGGCCGTCAGCGACAGGCAAACCTATGGGGTGACCCATAAGGATCTATGGGACCCTATTGGGGACTATGGGATCCCATTGGGGCCTACAGGACCCAATAGAGAGACACAGGACCCAAATGGGGCCTATAGGACTCCATTGGGGCCTACAAGACCCCATTAAGGCCTACGGGACCCATTGAGGCCTATGGGACCCCATTGAGGCCTACGGGACTCCATTGGGGCCTACAGGACCCAAATGAGGCTCTACAGGACCCATTGAGGCCTACAGGACCCATTGAGGCCTATAGGACTCCATTGGGGCCTATAGGACCCAATAGAGAGACACAGGACCCAACTGGGGCCTATAGGACCCCACTGAGGCCTACAGGACCCCATTGGGGTCTAGGGACCCATTGAGGCCTATAGGACTCCATTGGGGCCTATGGGACCCCATTGAGGCCTATGGGACCGCATTGAGGCCTACAGGACTCCATTGGGGCCTACAGGACCCAACTGGGGCCTATAGGACTCCATTGGGGCCTATGGGACCCCATTGGGGCCTACAGGACCCATTGAGGCCTATAGGACCCCATTGGGGCCTATAGGACCCAATAGAGATACACAGGACCCAACTGGGGCCTATAGGACCCCACTGAGGCCTATAGGACTCCATTGGGGCCTATGGGACCCCATTGGGGCCTACAGGACCCCATTGAGGCCTATGGGACTCCATTGGGGCCTACAGGACCCAAATGAGGCTCTACGGGACCCATTGAGGCCTACAGGACCCATTGAGGCCTATAGGACTCCATTGGGGCCTATAGGACCCAATAGAGAGACACAGGACCCAACTGGGGCCTATAGGACCCCACTGAGGCCTACAGGACGCATTGAGGCCTCTGGGACCCCATTGAGGCCTATGGGACTCCATTGGGGCCTATGGGACCCCATTGGGGCCTACAGGACCCATTGAGGCCTATAGGACCCAACTGGGGCCTATGGGACTCCATTGAGGCCTACGGGATTTCATTGGGGCCTATAGGACCCAATAGAGAGACACAGGACCCAACTGGGGCCTATAGGACCCCACTGAGGCCTACGGGACCCCATTGGGGTCTAGGGACCCATTGAGGCCTATGGGACTCCATTGGGGCCTATGGAACAGCACTAGCTGTCAGCGACAGGCAAACCTATGAGGTGACCCATAAGGATCTATGGGACCCTACTGGGGACTATGGGATCCCATAGAAGCCCTTTAAGACCCCATTAGGGTCCTCCAAGACCCCATAGGGACACCCAATGACCCACAGAGACCTCCAGGACCTCATAGGGACCTCCCAGGTACCATGGACAGCTCCAAGATCCCATAGGGACCCCCAAGACCCCATAGGGATCCCCAGGACCCCATAGGGAACTCGAAGACCCCATAGGGACCCCCAAGACCCCATAGGGACCCCCAAGACCCCATAGGACCCCATAACTGCCCTATAGGACCCCATAGGTGCCCCCCACTCACCGTGACGGTGGCCAGCAGCCCCTCAGGGACGTAGGCCACCACGATGGCCATAAAGAAGACCATGGCCCTAAGGAAGGGGTACCCTATAACCCCATAGAGACCTCCAAGACCCCATAGAAGCCCTTCAGGACCCCATAGAAGCCCTTTAAGACCCCATAGAAGCCCTTTAGGACCCCATTAGGGTCCTCTAAGACCCCATAGGGACACCCAGTGACCCATAGGGACACCCAGTGACCCACAGAGACCTCCAGGACCTCATAGGGACCTCCCAGGTACCATGGACAGCTCCAAGATCCCATAGGGACCTCCAAGACCCCATAAGACCCTATAGGACCCCATAGAAGCCCTTCAGGACCCCATAGAAGCCCTTTAGGACCACATTAGGGTCCTCCAAGACCCCATAGGAACACCCAGTGACCCACAGAGACCTTCAGGACCCCATAGAGACCTCCAAGACCTCCCAGAGCCCTCCCAGGTACCATGGACAGCTCCAAGATCCCATAGGGACCTCCAAGACCCCATAAGACCCTATAGGACCCCATAAGACCCTCCAAGACCCCATAACTGCCCTATAGAGCCCCCCACTCACCGTGACGGTGGCCAGCAGCCCCTCGGGGACGTAGGCCACCACGATGGCCATAAAGAAGACCATGGCCCTAAGGAAGGGGTACCCTATAACCCCATAGAGACCTCCAACACCCCATAGAAGCCCTTCAGGACCCCATTAGGGTCCCCTAAGACCCCATAGGGACACCCAGTGACCCATAGGGACACCCAGTGACCCACAGAGACCTCCAGGACCCCATAGAGACCTCCCAGGTACCATGGACAGCTCCAAGATCCCATAGGGACCTCCAAGACCCCGTAAGACCCTATAGGACCCCATAAGTCCCAATAGGACCCCATAAGACCCTATAGGACCCCATAAGACCCCATAGGACCCCATAACTACCCTATAGAGCCCCCCACTCACCGTGACGGTGGCCAGCAGCCCCTCGGGGACGTAGGCCACCACGATGGCCATAAAGAAGACCATGGCCCTAAGGAAGGGGTACCCTATAACCATGGCCACCACGAAGAAGGTGGCCCCAAAGAATATGGCCAGCCCGGCGATGATGTCCACAAAGTGCTCGATCTCGATGGCGATCGGGGTCTTTTCGTTCTCCACCCCGGATGCCAACGACGCGATTCGACCGATGATGGTTCGATCTCCCGTGTTGATCACCAAACCCGTCGCTGTACCTATAGGGCGGCCCCATAGACATCAGTCATCCCATAAGGTCTCATATGGCCCCAATGACCCGTTGAGTCATGCAATAAGGTTCTATCTGGCCCCATTGACCCACAGAGTCCTCCAAGACCCTATAAGGACATCCAAGACCCCATTGGAACCCCCAAGACCCCATTGGGAACCCTAAGACCCCATTGGGAACCCCAAGACCTCTCATAGACCATCAAGATCCTATAAGGACCCCCAAGACCCCATAAGGACCCCCAAGACCCCATAGGGACGAGCGAGACATCTCAGTGTCCTCCCAGACCCTATAAGGACCCCTAAGACCCCATAAGGACCCCCAAGACCTCATTGGGACCCCCAAGACCCCATTGGGACCCCCAAGACCCCATAAGGACCCTCAAGACCCCATAGAGACCACCAAGACCCCATAGAGACCACCAAGATCCCATTGGGAACCCCAAGATCTCTCCTAGACCTTCAAGACCCCATAAGGACCCCCAAGACCCCATTGGGACCCCCATGACCCCATTGGGACCCCCAAGACCCCATTGGGATCCCTAAGACCTCTCATAGACCTTCCAGACCCTATAAGGACCCCCATGACCCCATTGGGACCCCCAAGACCCCATTGGGATCCCCAAGACCTTTCATAGACCTTCAAGACCCCATAAGGACCCCCAAGACCCCATTGGAACCCCCAAGACCCTATAAGGACCCCCAAGACCCCATTGGAACCCCCAAGACCCCATTGGGGCCCCCAATACCCCATAAGAACCTCCAAGACCCTATAAGGACCCCCAAGACCCCATAAGGACCCTCAAGACCCCATTGAAACCCCCAAGACCCCATAAGGACCCTCAAGACCCTATAAGGACATCCAGGACCCCATAGAGACCACCAAGACCCCATTGGGACCCCCAAGACCCCATTGGGACCCCCAAGACCCCATTGGGACCCCCAAGACCCCATAAGGACCCCCATAGCCCCATGGCCCCATAGCGTCTCCCCCCAAGCGATTCGACCGATGATGGTTCGATCCCCCGTGTTGATCACCAAACCCGTCGCTGTACCTATAGGGCGGCCCCATAGACCTCAGGCACCCCATAACCCTACCAGACCCTATTGGGGCCCCCAAGACCCCATTGGGACCCCCAAGAACCAATTGGGGCCCCCAAGACCTCTCAGAGTCCTCCAAGACCCCATAGAGACCCCCAAGACCCCATTGGGAACCCCAAGATCTCTCAGAGTCCTCTAAGATCCTATAAGGACATCCAAGACCCCATTGGGGCCCCCAAAACCCCATAGGGACCACCAAGACCCCATAAGGACCCCCAAGACCCCATTGGGGCCCCCAATACCCCATTGGGAACCCCAAGACCTCTCATAGACCTTCAAGACCCCATAAGGACCCTCAAGACCCCATAAGGACCCTCAAGACACCATTGGGACCCCCAAGACCCCATAAGGACCCCCAAGACCCCATTGGAAACCCCAAAACCCCATAGAGACCACCAAGATCCCATAGAGACCACCAAGACCCCATAGAGACCCCCAAGACCCCATTGGAACCCCCAAGACCCTATTGGAACCCCCAGGACCCCATTGGGACCCCCAAGACCTCTCAGAGTCCTCCAAGATCCTATAAGGACATCCAATACCCCATAGAGACCACCAAGACCCCATTGGGACCCCCAAGACCCCATAAGGACCCCCAAGACCCATTGGGGCCCCCAAGACCTCTCAGAGTCCTCCAAGACCCTATTGGGACCCCCAAGACCCCATAAGGACCCCCAAGACCCTATAAGGACGACCAAGAACCAATTGGGACCCCCAAGACCCCATAAGGACCCCCAAGACCCCATAGGGACGAGCGAGACATCTCAGAGTCCTCCCAGACCCTATAAGGACCCCCAAGACCCCATTGGGATCCCCAATACCCCATTGAAACCCCCAAGACCCCATTGGGACCCCCAAGACCCTATAAGGACCCCCAAGACCCCATTGGGACCCCCAAGACCCCATTGAAACCCCCAAGACCCCATAAGGACCCTCAAGACCCCATTGGGACCCCCAAGACCCCATTGGGGCCCCCAAGACCCCATAGAGACCACCAAGACCCCATAAGGACCCCCAAGACCCCATTGGAACCCCCAAGACCCCATAAGGACCCCCAAGACCCCATAAGGACCCCCAAGACCCCATTGGGGACCCCAAAACCCCATAGGGACCCCCAAGACCCCATAAGGACCCTCAAGACCCCATTGGGACCCCCAAGACCCCATAAGGACCCTCAAGACCCCATAAGGACCCCCAAGACCCCATTGGGGCCCCCAAGACCCCATAGAGACCACCAAGACCCCATTGGGGCCCCCAATACCCCATAAGGACCTCCAAGACCCCATTAGGACCCCCAAAACCCCATAGAGACCACCAAGACCCCATAAGGACCCCCAAAACCCCATTGGAACCCCCAAGACCCCATAAGGACCCCCAAGACCCCATAAGGACCCCCAAGACCCCATTGAAACCCCCAAGACCCCATTGGGACCCCCAAAACCTCTCATAGACCTTCAAGACCCTATAAGGACATTCAGGACCCCATTGAAACCCCCAAGACCCTATAAGGACCCCCAAAACCCCATTGGGACCCCCAAGACCCCATTGGGACCCCCAAGACCAAGTAGTCCATAAGTGGCCCCATAAGTGCCCCATAAGTTGCCCCATAACAGCCCCACAAGTGACCCCAAATGGCTCCATAACAGCCCCATAAGTGGCCCCATAAGTGCCCCATAACAGCCCCATAAGTGACCCCATAAGTGCCCCATAAGTGGCCCCATAAGTGGCCCCATAAGTGGCCCCATAGTGCCCCATAAGTGCCCCATAAGTGGCCCCATAAGCAGCCCCATAAGTGCCCCATAGTGCCCCATAAGTGACCTATAACAGCCCCATAAGTGCCCCATAACAGCCCCATAAGTGCCCCATAGCGCCCCATAAGTGCCCCATAACAGCCCTACAAAAGACCCATAACAAAGAGCCCCGTAACAGCCCCATTAGTGCCCCATAAGTGGCCCCATAAGTGCCCCATAGTGCCCCATAAGTGCCCCATAAGTGGCCCCATAAGTGCCCCATAAGTGCCCCATTAGTGCCCCATAAGTGGCCCCATAAGTGCCCCATAGTGCCCCATAAGTGACCCATAAGTGACCCATTGCGCCCCATAAGTGCCCCATAGCACCCCATAGCACCCCATAGCGCCCTATAAGTGCCCCATAGCACCCCACAGCACCCCATAGCGCCCCATTGCGCCCCATAAGTGGCCCCATAACAGCCCCATAAGTGCCCCATAGTGCCCCATAAGTGACCTATAACAGCCCCATAAGTGCCCCATAACAGCCCCATAAGTGCCCCATAAGTGCCCCATAAGGGACCTATAACAGCCCCATAAGGGACTCAGCCCCATAAGTGACCTATAACAGCCCCATAAGGGACTCAGCCCCATAAGTGACCTATAACAGCCCCATAAGTGCCCCATAACAGCCCCATAAGTGCCCCATAGTGCCCCATAAGGGACTTATAACAGCCCCATAAGGGACTCAGCCCCATAAGTGACCTATAACAGCCCCATAAGGGACTCAGCCCCATAAGTGACCTATAACACCCCATAAGTGCCCCATAGTGCCCCATAAGTGACCTATAACAGCCCCATAAGTGCCCCATAACAGCCCCATAAGTGCCCCATAGTGCCCCATAAGGGACCTATAACAGCCCCATAAGGGACTCAGCCCCATAAGTGACCTATAACAGCCCCATAAGTGACTCATAATGGCCCCATAAGTGACCTATAACAGCCCCATAAGGGACTCAGCCCCATAAGTGACGTATAACAGCCCCATAAGTGCCCCATAGCGCCCCATAGCGCCCCATAAGTGCCCCATAGCGCCCCATAAGTGCCCCGTACCCTCGATGCACATGGTGGAGAAGAACGCGATGTTTTTGGTTTCCAGGGGGGATTCGTGGCTGAATTCGGGGGAACGTGACTGCGGCTCCGACTCCCCCGTCAGCGACGAGTTGTCGACCTGCCCCATAGAGACCCATAGAGACCCATAGAGACCCATAGCGACCCATAGCGACCCATAGAGACCCATAGAGACCCATAGGGACCCATAGCGACCCATAGAGACCCATAGAGACCCATAGAGACCCATAGAGACCCATAGGGACCCATAGGGACCCATAGGGACCCATAGAGACCCATAGCGACCCATAGAGACCCATAGCGACCCATAGCGACCCATAGAGACCCATAGCGACCCATAGAGACCCATAGAGACCCATAGCGACCCATAGGGACCCAAAGGGACCCATAGCGACCCATAGCGACCCATAGCGACCCATAGGGACACATAGTGACCCATAGGGACCCATAGGGATCCATAGAGCCCCATAGAGACCCATAGAGCCCCATAGCGCCCCATAACCCCCCTATTCCCCCCATATCCCCCCTATTCTCCACATATCCCCCCTATATCCCCCATATCTGCCCCCCATCTGCCTCATATCCCCCCCATATCCCCCCATTATCCCCCATAACCCCTCTATATCCCCCCCATATCCCCCTCATATCCCCCCATATCCCCCCCATACCACCCCATACCCCTCCATATCTGCCCCATATCCCCCCCATATCCCCCTATATCCCCCTCATATCCCCCATATCCACCTCATATCCACCCCATATCCCCCCCATATCCCCCTATATCCCCCTCATATCCCCCATATCCACCCCATATCCCCCCATATCCCCCCATATCCCCCATATCCCCCCCATATCCGCCCCATATCCCCCCATATCTGCCCCATATCCCCCCATATCCCCCCATATCTGCCCCATATCTGCCCCATATCCCCCCATATCCCCCCTATTTCCCCCCATATCCCCCCATATCTGCCCCTATACCCCCCATATCCCCCCATATCCGCCCCATATCCCCCCATATCCCCCATATCCCCCCATATCTGCCCCTATACCCCCCATATCCCCCCATATCCCCCCATATCTGCCCCATATCCCCCCATATCCCCCCCATATCTGCCCCATATCCCCCCTATACCCCCCATATCTCCCCATATCTGCCCCATATCCCCCCATATCCCCCCATATCCCCCCATATCCCCCATATCCCCCCATATCCCCCCATATCCACCCCATATCTGCCCCATATCCCCCCATATCCCCCCATATTCCCCCCATATCCCCCCATATCCCCCCATATCTGCCCCATATCCCCCCATATCCGCCCCATATCCCCCCATATCTGCCCCATATCCCCCCATATCCCCCATATGTGCCCCATATCCCCCCCATATCCCCCCATATCCCCCCATATCTGCCCCATATCCCCCCATATCCCCCCATATCTGCCCCATATCCCCCCATATCCCCCCATATCCCCCCCATATCCCCCCATATCCCCCCATATCCCCCCCATATCCCCCCATATCCCCCCATATCCCCCCCATATCCCCCCATATCCCCCCATATCCCCCCATATCCCCCCCATATATCCCCATATCCCCCCATATCCCCCCATATCCCCCCCATATCTCCCCATATCCCCCCATATCCCCCCATATCTGCCCCATATATCCCATATCCCCCCATATCACCCCATATCCCCCCCATATCCCCCCATATCCCCCCCATATCCCCCCATATCCCCCCATATCTGCCCCATATATCCCATATCCCCCCATATCACCCCATATCCCCCCCATATCCCCCCATATCCCCCCATATCCCCCCCATATCCCCCCATATCCCCCCCATATCCCCCTATATCCCCCCATATCTGCCCCATATCCCCCCATATCTGCCCCATATATCCCATATCCCCCCATATCACCCCATATCCCCCCCATATCCCCCCATATCCCCCCCATATCCCCCCATATCCCCCCATATCCCCCCCATATCCCCCCATATCCCCCCCATATCCCCCTATATCCCCCCATATCTGCCCCATATCCCCCCATATCTGCCCCATATCTGTCCCATATCCCCCCATATCCCCCCATATCCCCCCATAACCCCCTATATCCCCCTATATCCCCCCCATATCCCCCCATATCCCCCCATATCCCCCCCATATCCCCCCATATCCCCCCATATCCCCCCATATCTGCCCCATATCCCCCCATATCCCCCCCATATCCCCCCATATCTGCCCCATATCCCCCCATATCCCCCCCATATCCCCCCATAACCCCCGATATCTCCCCATATCTGCCCCATATCCCCCCATATCTCCCCATATCCCCCCTATATCCCCCCATATCCCCCATATCTGCCCCATATCCCCCCATATCCCCCCATATCCCCCCATATCCCCCCATATCCCCCCTATTTCCCCCCATATCTCCCCTATACCCCCCATATCCCCCCCATATCCCCCATATCCGCCCCATATCCCCCCATATCCGCCCCATATCCCCCCATATCCCCCCATATCCCCCCATATCCCCCCATATCTCCCCATATCTGCCCCATATCGCCCCATATCCCCCCATATCCCCCCATATCCCCCCTATATCCCCCCATATAACCCCATACCGCCCCATATATCCCATATCCCCCCATATCTCCCCATATCTCCCCATATCTGCCCCATGTCCCCCCATATCATCCCATATCCCCCCATATCTGCCCCATATCTCCCCATATCTGCCCCATATCCCCCCATATCCCCCCATATCTCCCCATATCCCCCCATATCCCCCCCATATCCCCCCTATATAACCCCATATCCCCCCATATCCCCCCATAACCCCCCATATCCCCCCATATTGCCCCATATCCCCCCATATCTCCCCATATCTGCCCCATATCTGCCCCATATCCCCCCATATCCCCCCATATCTGCCCCATATCCCCCCTATTCCCCCCATATACCCCCTATACCCCCCATATATCCCCCCATATCCCCCCATATCCCCCCTATTTCCCCCCATATCCCCCCATATAACCCCATACCGCCCCATATATCCCATATCCCCCCATATCTGCCCCATATCCCCCCATATCTGCCCCATATCTGCCCCATATCTGCCCCATATCTCCCATATCTCCCCATATCCCCCCATATCCCCCCATAACCCCCTATATCCCCCTATATCCCCCCATATCCCCCCATATCTGCCCCATAACCCCCCATATCCCCCCTATATCCCCCCATATCCCCCCATATCTGCCCCATATCCCCCCATATCCCCCCTATATCCCCCCATATCCCCCCCATATCCCCCCATATCCCCCCCATATCTCCCCATATCCCCCCATATCCCCCATATCCCCCCATATCTCCCTATATCCGCCCCATATCCCCCCCATATCCCCCCATATACCCCCATATCCCCCCATATCCCCCCCATATCCCCCATACCCCCCATATCCCCTCCATATCCGCCCCATATCCCCCCATATCCCCCCATATCCCCCCATATCCCCCCATATCCCCCCCATATCCCCCCATATCCCCCCATATCCCCCCATATCCTCCCCATATCCCCCCATATCCACCCCATATCCCCCCATATCCCCCCATATCCCCCCATATCCCCCCATATCTCCCCATATCCCCCCATATCCCCCCATATCCCCCATATCCCCCCATATCCCCCATATCTCCCCCATATCCCCCCATATCCCCCCATATCTGCCCCATATCCCCCCATATCCCCCCTATTTCCCCCCATATCTCCCCTATACCCCCCATATCCCCCCATATCCCCCCATATCTGCCCCATAACCCCCCTATTCCCCCCATATACCCCCTATACCCCCATATCTGCCCCATATCCGCCCATATCCCCCTATACCCCCATATCTGCCCCATATCCCCCATATCCCCCCATATCCCCCCATATCTCCCCATATCCCCCCATATCCCCCCATATCTCCCCCATATCCCCCTATATCCCCCTATATCCCCCCATATCCCCCCATATCCACCCCATATCTCCCCTATATCCCCCCATATATCCCCCCATAACCCCCCATATCCCCCCATATCCCCCTATATCCCCCCATATCCCCCCATATCCCCCCATATCCCCCCATATCCCCCCATATTCCCCCATATCTCCCCATATCCCCCCATATCCCCCCATATCCCCCCATATTCCCCCATATCTCCCCATATCCCCCCATATCCCCCCATATCCCCCCATATCCCCCCATATCCCCCCATATCCGCCCCATATCCCCCCATATCCCCCCATATCTCCCCATATCTCCCCCATATCCCCCCATATCCCCCCATATCCCCCCATATTCCCCCATATCTCCCCATATCCCCCCATATCCCCCCATATCCCCCCATATCCCCCCATATCCCCCCATATCCGCCCCATATCCCCCCATATCCCCCCATATCTCCCCATATCTCCCCCATATCCCCCCATATCCCCCCATATCGCCCCATATCGCCCCATATCCCCCCATATCCCCCCATATCTCCCCATATCTCCCCATATCCCCCCATATCTGCCCCATATCCCCCCATATCCCCCCATATCTCCCCATATCCCCCCATATCCCCCCATATCCCCCCATATCCCCCCATATCCCCCCATATCCCCCCATATCGCCCCATATCTCCCCACACCTTGCAGCCCTGTGCTGTGATGATGCGGATGTCGGCTGGGACTCGATCCCCCCCCTTAATTTCCACCAGGTCCCCGACCACCAGCTCGGCCGCGTTCAGCTGCGTCTTCTCCCCATCGCGGATCACAGTCGCTTGCTATGGGGCAGCCCCATAAGTGCCCCATAGCTGCCCCATAGCTGCCCCATAGCTGCCCCATAGCAGCCCCATAGCAGCCCCATAGCTGCCCCATAGCTGCCCCATAGCAGCCCCATTGCTGCCCCATAAGTGCCCCATTGCTGCCCCATAGCTGCCCCATAAGTGCCCCATAGCAGCCCCATAAGTGCCCCATAGCAGCCCCATAGCTGCCCCATAGCTGCCCCATAGCTGCCCCATAGCAGCCCCATAGCTGCCCCATAGCTGCCCCATAGCTGCCCCATAGCAGCCCCATAGCTGCCCCATAGCTGCCCCATAGCTGCCCCATAGCAGCCCCATAGCTGCCCCATAGCTGCCCCATAGCTGCCCCATAGCAGCCCCATAGCTGCCCCATAGCAGCCCCATAAGTGCCCCATAGCTGCCCCATAGCTGCCCCATAGCAGCCCCATAGCTGCCCCATAGCTGCCCCATAGCAGCCCCATAGCTGCCCCATAGCTGCCCCATAGCAACCCCATAGCTGCCCCATAGCTGCCCCATAGCAGCCCCATAGCTGCCCCATAGCTGCCCCATAGCAGCCCCATAGCTGCCCCATAGCAGCCCCATAGCTGCCCCATAGCTGCCCCATAGCAGCCCCATAGCTGCCCCATAGCTGCCCCATAAGTGCCCCATAGCAGCCCCATAGCTGCCCCATAGCTGCCCCATAGCTGCCCCATAGCAGCCCCATAGCTGCCCCATAGCTGCCCCATAGCTGCCCCATAGCAGCCCCATAGCTGCCCCATAAGTGCCCCATAGCTGCCCCATAGCTGCCCCATAGCTGCCCCATAGCTGCCCCATAGCAGCCCCATAGCTGCCCCATAGCTGCCCCATAGCAGCCCCATAGCTGCCCCATAAGTGCCCCATAGCTGCCCCATAGCAGCCCCATAGCAGCCCCATAGCAGCCCCATAGCTGCCCCATAGCTGCCCCATAGCAGCCCCATAGCTGCCCCATAGCAGCCCCATAGCTGCCCCATAGCTGCCCCATAGCTGCCCCATAGCAGCCCCATAGCTGCCCCATAGCTGCCCCATAGCTGCCCCATAGCAGCCCCATAGCTGCCCCATAGCTGCCCCATAGCTGCCCCATTAGTGCCCCATAGCTGCCCCATAGCTGCCCCATAGCTGCCCCATTAGTGCCCCATAGCAGCCCCATAGCAGCCCCATAGCTGCCCCATAGCAGCCCCATAGCTGCCCCATAGCTGCCCCATAGCAGCCCCATAGCTGCCCCATAGCAGCCCCATAGCAGCCCCATAGCAACCCCATAGCTGCCCCATAGCTGCCCCATAGCAGCCCCATAGCTGCCCCATAGCTGCCCCATAGCAGCCCCATAGCTGCCCCATAGCAGCCCCATAAGTGCCCCATAGCAGCCCCATAGCAGCCCCATAGCTGCCCCATAGCTGCCCCATAGCTGCCCCATACCTGCCCCATAGCTGCCCCATAGCTGCCCCATAGCAGCCCCATAGCAGCCCCATAGCTGCCCCATAGCAGCCCCATAGCAGCCCCATAGCTGCCCCATAGCAGCCCCATAGCAGCCCCATAGCTGCCCCATAAGTGCCCCATAGCTGCCCCATAGCAGCCCCATAGCAGCCCCATAGCTGCCCCATAGCTGCCCCATAGCAGCCCCATAGCTGCCCCATAGCTGCCCCATAGCTGCCTCATAGCTGCCCCATAGCTGCCCCATAGCTGCCCCATAGCAGCCCCATAGCTGCCCCATAGCAGCCCCATAGCAGCCCCATAGCTGCCCCATAAGTGCCCCATAGCTGCCCCATAGCTGCCCCATAGCAGCCCCATAGCTGCCCCATAGCTGCCCCATAGCAGCCCCATAGCTGCCCCATAGCTGCCCCATAAGTGCCCCATAGCTGCCCCATAGCAGCCCCATAGCTGCCCCATAGCAGCCCCATAGCAGCCCCATAGCTGCCCCATAGCTGCCCCATAAGTGCCCCATAGCTGCCCCATAGCAGCCCCATAGCAGCCCCATAGCAGCCCCATAGCTGCCCCATAGCTGCCCCATAGCAGCCCCATAGCTGCCCCATAGCAGCCCCATAGCAGCCCCATAGCAGCCCCATAGCTGCCCCATAGCAGCCCCATAGCAGCCCCATAGCTGCCCCATAGCTGCCCCATAGCAGCCCCATAGCTGCCCCATAGCAGCCCCATAAGTGCCCCATAGCAGCCCCATAAGTGCCCCATAGCAGCCCCATAGCAGCCCCATAGCTGCCCCATAGCTGCCCCATAGCTGCCCCATAGCTGCCCCATAGCAGCCCCATAGCAGCCCCATAGCTGCCCCATAGCTGCCCCATAGCAGCCCCATAGCAGCCCCATAGCTGCCCCATAGCAGCCCCATAGCAGCCCCATAGCTGCCCCATAAGTGCCCCATAGCTGCCCCATAGCAGCCCCATAGCAGCCCCATAGCTGCCCCATAGCTGCCCCATAGCAGCCCCATAGCTGCCCCATAGCTGCCCCATAGCTGCCCCATAGCTGCCTCATAGCTGCCCCATAGCTGCCCCATAGCAGCCCCATAGCAGCCCCATAGCTGCCCCATAAGTGCCCCATAGCTGCCCCATAGCTGCCCCATAGCAGCCCCATAGCTGCCCCATAGCTGCCCCATAGCAGCCCCATAGCTGCCCCATAGCTGCCCCATAAGTGCCCCATAGCTGCCCCATAGCAGCCCCATAGCTGCCCCATAGCAGCCCCATAGCAGCCCCATAGCTGCCCCATAGCTGCCCCATAAGTGCCCCATAGCTGCCCCATAGCAGCCCCATAGCAGCCCCATAGCAGCCCCATAGCTGCCCCATAGCTGCCCCATAGCAGCCCCATAGCAGCCCCATAGCTGCCCCATAGCAACCCCATAGCAGCCCCATAGCAGCCCCATAGCTGCCCCATAGCAGCCCCATAGCTGCCCCATAGCTGCCCCATAGCTGCCCCATACCTGCCCCATAGCTGCCCCATAGCAGCCCCATAGCTGCCCCATAGCTGCCCCATAGCTGCCCCATAGCTGCCCCATACCTGCCCCATAGCTGCCCCATAGCAGCCCCATAGCTGCCCCATAAGTGCCCCATAGCTGCCCCATAGCAGCCCTATAGCTGCCCCATAGCAGCCCCATAGCTGCCCCATAGCAGCCCCATAGCTGCCCCATAGCTGCCCCATAGCTGCCCCATAGCAGCCCCATAGCTGCCCCATAGCTGCCCCATAGCTGCCCCATAGCTGCCCCATAGCAGCCCCATAGCTGCCCCATAGCTGCCCCATAGCAGCCCCATAGCTGCCCCATAGCTGCCCCATAAGTGCCCCATAGCTGCCCCATAGCAGCCCCATAGCTGCCCCATAGCAGCCCCATAGCAGCCCCATAGCTGCCCCATAGCTGCCCCATAAGTGCCCCATAGCTGCCCCATAGCAGCCCCATAGCAGCCCCATAGCAGCCCCATAGCTGCCCCATAGCTGCCCCATAGCAGCCCCATAGCTGCCCCATAGCAGCCCCATAGCAGCCCCATAGCAGCCCCATAGCTGCCCCATAGCAGCCCCATAGCAGCCCCATAGCTGCCCCATAGCTGCCCCATAGCAGCCCCATAGCTGCCCCATAGCAGCCCCATAAGTGCCCCATAGCAGCCCCATAAGTGCCCCATAGCAGCCCCATAGCAGCCCCATAGCTGCCCCATAGCTGCCCCATAGCTGCCCCATAGCTGCCCCATAGCAGCCCCATAGCAGCCCCATAGCTGCCCCATAGCTGCCCCATAGCAGCCCCATAGCAGCCCCATAGCTGCCCCATAGCAGCCCCATAGCAGCCCCATAGCTGCCCCATAAGTGCCCCATAGCTGCCCCATAGCAGCCCCATAGCAGCCCCATAGCTGCCCCATAGCTGCCCCATAGCAGCCCCATAGCTGCCCCATAGCTGTCCCATAGCTGCCCCATAGCTGCCTCATAGCTGCCCCATAGCTGCCCCATAGCTGCCCCATAGCAGCCCCATAGCTGCCCCATAGCAGCCCCATAGCAGCCCCATAGCTGCCCCATAAGTGCCCCATAGCTGCCCCATAGCTGCCCCATAGCAGCCCCATAGCTGCCCCATAGCTGCCCCATAGCAGCCCCATAGCTGCCCCATAGCTGCCCCATAAGTGCCCCATAGCTGCCCCATAGCAGCCCCATAGCTGCCCCATAGCAGCCCCATAGCAGCCCCATAGCTGCCCCATAGCTGCCCCATAAGTGCCCCATAGCTGCCCCATAGCAGCCCCATAGCAGCCCCATAGCAGCCCCATAGCTGCCCCATAGCTGCCCCATAGCAGCCCCATAGCTGCCCCATAGCAGCCCCATAGCAGCCCCATAGCAGCCCCATAGCTGCCCCATAGCAACCCCATAGCAGCCCCATAGCAGCCCCATAGCTGCCCCATAGCAGCCCCATAGCTGCCCCATAGCTGCCCCATAGCTGCCCCATACCTGCCCCATAGCTGCCCCATAGCAGCCCCATAGCTGCCCCATAGCTGCCCCATAGCTGCCCCATAGCTGCCCCATACCTGCCCCATAGCTGCCCCATAGCAGCCCCATAGCTGCCCCATAAGTGCCCCATAGCTGCCCCATAGCAGCCCTATAGCTGCCCCATAGCAGCCCCATAGCAGCCCCATAGCTGCCCCATAGCAGCCCCATAGCTGCCCCATAGCTGCCCCATAGCTGCCCCATAGCAGCCCCATAGCTGCCCCATAGCTGCCCCATAGCTGCCCCATAGCTGCCCCATAGCAGCCCCATAGCTGCCCCATAGCTGCCCCATAGCAGCCCCATAGCTGCCCCATAGCTGCCCCATAAGTGCCCCATAGCTGCCCCATAGCAGCCCCATAGCTGCCCCATAGCAGCCCCATAGCAGCCCCATAGCTGCCCCATAGCTGCCCCATAAGTGCCCCATAGCTGCCCCATAGCAGCCCCATAGCAGCCCCATAGCAGCCCCATAGCTGCCCCATAGCTGCCCCATAGCAGCCCCATAGCTGCCCCATAGCAGCCCCATAGCAGCCCCATAGCAGCCCCATAGCTGCCCCATAGCAGCCCCATAGCAGCCCCATAGCTGCCCCATAGCTGCCCCATAGCAGCCCCATAGCTGCCCCATAGCAGCCCCATAAGTGCCCCATAGCAGCCCCATAGCAGCCCCATAGCTGCCCCATAGCTGCCCCATAGCTGCCCCATAGCAGCCCCATAGCAGCCCCATAGCTGCCCCATAGCTGCCCCATAGCAGCCCCATAGCAGCCCCATAGCTGCCCCATAGCAGCCCCATAGCAGCCCCATAGCTGCCCCATAAGTGCCCCATAGCTGCCCCATAGCAGCCCCATAGCAGCCCCATAGCTGCCCCATAGCTGCCCCATAGCAGCCCCATAGCTGCCCCATAGCTGCCCCATAGCTGCCCCATAGCTGCCTCATAGCTGCCCCATAGCTGCCCCATAGCTGCCCCATAGCTGCCCCATAGCAGCCCCATAGCAGCCCCATAAGTGCCCCATAGCTGCCCCATAGCTGCCCCATAGCAGCCCCATAGCTGCCCCATAGCTGCCCCATAGCAGCCCCATAGCTGCCCCATAGCTGCCCCATAAGTGCCCCATAGCTGCCCCATAGCAGCCCCATAGCTGCCCCATAGCAGCCCCATAGCAGCCCCATAGCTGCCCCATAGCTGCCCCATAAGTGCCCCATAGCTGCCCCATAGCAGCCCCATAGCAGCCCCATAGCAGCCCCATAGCTGCCCCATAGCTGCCCCATAGCAGCCCCATAGCTGCCCCATAGCAGCCCCATAGCAGCCCCATAGCAGCCCCATAGCTGCCCCATAGCAACCCCATAGCAGCCCCATAGCAGCCCCATAGCTGCCCCATAGCAGCCCCATAGCTGCCCCATAGCTGCCCCATAGCTGCCCCATACCTGCCCCATAGCTGCCCCATAGCAGCCCCATAGCTGCCCCATAGCTGCCCCATAGCTGCCCCATAGCTGCCCCATAGCTGCCCCATACCTGCCCCATAGCTGCCCCATAGCAGCCCCATAGCTGCCCCATAAGTGCCCCATAGCTGCCCCATAGCTGCCCCATAGCTGCCCCATAGCAGCCCCATAGCTGCCCCATAGCTGCCCCATAGCTGCCCCATACCTGCCCCATAGCTGCCCCATAGCAGCCCCATAGCTGCCCCATAGCTGCCCCATAGCTGCCCCATAGCTGCCCCATAGCTGCCCCATACCTGCCCCATAGCTGCCCCATAGCAGCCCCATAGCTGCCCCATAAGTGCCCCATAGCTGCCCCATAGCAGCCCTATAGCTGCCCCATAGCAGCCCCATAGCAGCCCCATAGCTGCCCCATAGCAGCCCCATAGCTGCCCCATAGCTGCCCCATAGCTGCCCCATAGCAGCCCCATAGCTGCCCCATAGCAGCCCCATAGCTGCCCCATAGCTGCCCCATAGCTGCCCCATACCTGCCCCATAGCTGCCCCATAGCAGCCCCATAGCTGCCCCATAGCTGCCCCATAGCTGCCCCATAGCTGCCCCATAGCTGCCCCATACCTGCCCCATAGCTGCCCCATAGCAGCCCCATAGCTGCCCCATAAGTGCCCCATAGCTGCCCCATAGCAGCCCTATAGCTGCCCCATAGCAGCCCCATAGCAGCCCCATAGCTGCCCCATAGCAGCCCCATAGCTGCCCCATAGCTGCCCCATAGCTGCCCCATAGCAGCCCCATAGCTGCCCCATAGCTGCCCCATAGCAGCCCCATAGCTGCCCCATAGCAGCCCCATAGCTGCCCCATAGCTGCCCCATAGCTGCCCCATAGCTGCCCCATAGCAGCCCCATAGCTGCCCCATAGCAGCCCCATAGCTGCCCCATAGCTGCCCCATAGCAGCCCCATAGCTGCCCCATAGCAGCCCCATAGCAGCCCCATAGCTGCCCCATAGCTGCCTCATAGCTGCCCCATAGCTGCCCCATAGCTGCCCCACACCCACCTGTGGGACGAGCCCCTTGAAGCTGGCGATGATGTTGGTGCTCTTGAATTCCTGGTAATACCCGAAGCAGCCGGTGACCACGACCACGGCAATGAGGGCAATGGCCAGGTACAGCTATGGGGAGATACATGTGGGTCACGGCCTGCCCCATAGCACGGCCTGCCCCATAGCACGGCCTGCCCCATAGCATGGCCTGCCCCATAGCACAGCCTGCCCCATAGCACGGCCTGCCCCATAGCACGGCCTGCCCCATAGCAATGAGGGCAATGGCCAGGTACAGCTATGGGGAGATACATGTGGGTCACGGCCTGCCCCATAGCACGGCCTGCCCCATAGCACGGCATGGCCTGCCCCATAGCACAGCCTGCCCCATAGCAGGGCCCCATAACACGGCATGGCCTGCCCCATAGCACGGCCTGCCCCATAGCACGGCATGGCCTGCCCCATAGCAATGAGGGCAATGGCCAGGTACAGCTATGGGGAGATACATGTGGGTCACGGCCTGCCCCATAGCACGGCCTGCCCCATAACACGGCATGGCCTGCCCCATAGCACGGCCTGCCCCATAGCACGGCATGGCCTGCCCCATAGCAATGAGGGCAATGGCCAGGTACAGCTATGGGGAGATACATGTGGGTCACGGCCTGCCCCATAGCACGGCATGGCCTGCCCCATAGCACAGCCTGCCCCATAGCATGGCCTGCCCCATAGCATGGCATGGCCTGCCCCATAGCACAGCCTGCCCCATAGCATGGCCTGCCCCATAGCACGGCATGGCCTGCCCCATAGCACAGCCTGCCCCATAGCACGGCCTGCCCCATAGCATGGCATGGCCTGCCCCATAGCACAGCCTGCCCCATAGCACGGCATGGCCTGCCCCATAGCACAGCCTGCCCCATAGCACGGCCTGCCCCATAGCACGGCCTGCCCCATAGCACGGCCTGCCCCATAGCACGGCATGGCCTGCCCCATAGCACGGCCTGCCCCATAGCACAGCCTGCCCCATAGCACGGCCTGCCCCATAGCACGGCCTGCCCCATAGCACAGCCTGCCCCATAGCACGGCCTGCCCCATAGCACGGCCTGCCCCATAGCACAGCACGGCCTGCCCCATAGCACGGCATGGCCTGCCCCATAGCACGGCCTGCCCCATAGCACAGCCTGCCCCATAGCACAGCCTGCCCCATAGCACGGCATGGCCTGCCCCATAGCATGGCATGGCCTGCCCCATAGCACAGCCTGCCCCATAGCACGGCCTGCCCCATAGCACGGCCTGCCCCATAGCACAGCCTGCCCCATAGCACGGCCTGCCCCATAGCACGGCCTGCCCCATAGCACAGCACGGCCTGCCCCATAGCACGGCATGGCCTGCCCCATAGCACGGCCTGCCCCATAGCACAGCCTGCCCCATAGCACAGCCTGCCCCATAGCACGGCATGGCCTGCCCCATAGCATGGCATGGCCTGCCCCATAGCACAGCCTGCCCCATAGCACGGCCTGCCCCATAGCACGGCCTGCCCCATAGCACAGCCTGCCCCATAGCACGGCCTGCCCCATAGCACGGCCTGCCCCATAGCACAGCACGGCCTGCCCCATAGCACGGCATGGCCTGCCCCATAGCACGGCCTGCCCCATAGCACAGCCTGCCCCATAGCACAGCCTGCCCCATAGCACGGCATGGCCTGCCCCATAGCATGGCATGGCCTGCCCCATAGCACAGCCTGCCCCATAGCAATGAGAGCAATGGCCAGGTACAGCTATGGGGAGATACATGTGGGTCACGGCCTGCCCCATAGCACGGCCTGCCCCATAGCACGGCCTGCCCCATAGCATGGCCTGCCCCATAGCACGGCCTGCCCCATAGCATGGCCTGCCCCATAGCACGGCCTGCCCCATAGCATGGCCTGCCCCATAGCACGGCCTGCCCCATAGCACAGCCTGCCCCATAGCACGGCCTGGCCTGCCCCATAGCACAGCCTGCCCCATAGCAATGAGGGCAATGGCCAGGTACAGCTATGGGGAGATAAATGTGGGTCACAGCCTGCCCCATAGCAAGGCCTGCCCCATAGCACAGCCTGCCCCATAGCAATGAGGGCAATGGCCAGGTACAGCTATGGGGAGATACATGTGGGTCACGGCCTGCCCCATAGCACGGCCTGCCCCATAGCACAGCCTGCCCCATAGCACAGCCTGCCCCATAGCACGGCCTGCCCCATAGCACAGCCTGCCCCATAGCACGGCCTGCCCCATAGCACAGCCTTCCCCATAGCACAGCCTGCCCCATAGCACGGCCTGCCCCATAGCACAGCCTGCCCCATAGCACGGCCTGCCCCATAGCACAGCCTGCCCCATAGCATGGCACGGCCTGCCCCATAGCAATGAGGGCAATGGCCAGGTACAGCTATGGGGAGATGTGGGTCACGGCCTGCCCCATAGCACGGCCTGCCCCATAGCACAGCCTGCCCCATAGCACGGCCTGCCCCATAGCACAGCCTTCCCCATAGCACAGCCTGCCCCATAGCACGGCCTGCCCCATAGCACAGCCTGCCCCATAGCACGGCCTGCCCCATAGCACAGCCTGCCCCATAGCATGGCACGGCCTGCCCCATAGCAATGAGGGCAATGGCCAGGTACAGCTATGGGGAGATGTGGGTCACGGCCTGCCCCATAGCACGGCCTGCCCCATAGCACAGCCTGCCCCATAGCACGGCCTGCCCCATAGCACAGCCTTCCCCATAGCACAGCCTGCCCCATAGCACGGCCTGCCCCATAGCACAGCCTGCCCCATAGCATGGCCTGCCCCATAGCACAGCCTGCCCCATAGCACGGCCTGCCCCATAGCACAGCCTGCCCCATAGCACGGCCTGCCCCATAGCACGGCCTGCCCCATAGCACAGCCTGCCCCATAGCATGGCATGGCCTGCCCCATAGCAATGAGGGCAATGGCCAGGTACAGCTATGGGGAGATGTGGGTCACAGCCTGCCCCATAGCAAGGCCTGCCCCATAGCATGGCATGGCCTGCCCCATAGCACAGCCTGCCCCATAGCACGGCCTGCCCCATAGCACGGCCTGCCCCATAGCAATGAGAGCAATGGCCAGGTACAGCTATGGGGAGATGTGGGTCACAGCCTGCCCCATAGCACGGCCTGCCCCATAGCATGGCATGGCCTGCCCCATAGCACAGCCTGCCCCATAGCACAGCCTGCCCCATAGCATGGCATGGCCTGCCCCATAGCACGGCCTGCCCCATAGCACAGCCTGCCCCATAGCATGGCCTGCCCCATAGCACGGCCTGCCCCATAGCACAGCCTGCCCCATAGCATGGCCTGCCCCATAGCACGGCCTGCCCCATAGCACAGCCTGCCCCATAGCATGGCCTGCCCCATAGCACGGCATGGCCTGCCCCATAGCACAGCCTGCCCCATAGCATGGCCTGCCCCATAGCACGGCATGGCCTGCCCCATAGCAATGAGGGCAATGGCCAGGTACAGCTATGGGGAGATACATGTGGGTCACGGCCTGCCCCACAGCACGGCCTGCCCCACAGCACGGCCTGCCCCATAGCACGGCCTGCCCCATAGCACGGCCTGACCCATAGCACAGCCTGCCCCATAGCACGGCCTGCCCCATAGCACGGCCTGACCCATAGCACAGCCTGCCCCATAGCATGGCCTGCCCCATAGCACGGCCTGACCCATAGCACAGCCTGCCCCATAGCATGGCCTGCCCCATAGTGTGGCCCCTTATTGCCCCCCATTGCCCCCTATTGGACCCCATTGCCCTCCATTGCCTTCCATTACCCCCCATTACCTCCTATTGACCCCCATAGACCCCCAATTGCCCCCCATAGACCCCCATTACCCACCCATTACCCCCCATAGACCCCCATTACCCCACCATAGACCCCCATAGACCCCTATAGACCCCATAGACCCCCATAGACCCGCATAAACCCCTATTGATCCCCCATAGACCCCCATAGACCCCTATTACCTACACATAGACCCCCATAGACCCCCATTACCCCCACATAGACCCCCATAGACCCCCTTTACCCCCCATAGACCCCCATAGACCCCTATTGCTGCCCCCATTACCCCCCATAGACCCCCATAAACCCCCTATTACCCCCCATAGACCCCCATAGACCCCCATTACCCCCCATATATCCCCCCATAGACCCCCATATCCCCCCATAGACCCCCATATCCCCCCATTACCACCCCATAGTCCCCCATTACCCCCCATAGACCCCCATAGACCCCAATTACCCCCAAATAGACCCCCATAGACCACCATAGACCCCCATATCCCCCCCCATTATGCCTATAGACCCCCATAGACCCCCCATAGACCCCCATTACCCCCACATAGACCCCCATAGACCCCCATAACCCCCCTATAACACCCCATAACCCCACCATAACCCCCCATAGACCCCCATATCCCCCCATAGACCCCCATATCCCCCCCCATAGACCCCCATAGACCCCCATATCCCCCCCTATTACCCCCCATAGACCCCCATAGACTCCCTATTGACCCCCATAGACCCCCATTGACCCACATAGACCCCCATTACCCCCCATAGACCCCCATATCCCCCCCATAGACCCCCATTACCCCCCATATATCCCCCCATAGACCCCCATATCCCCCCCCCATAGACCCCCATATCCCCCCCCATTACCCCCTATAGACCCCTATAACCCCTCTCCCCCTGCCCCATAGACTCACATTATCGGAGCTGCCCCTCTGCCCCTCTCCCTCCTGCACCCCATAAGCGATGAGGCAGATGGCGGCCGCGACCCACATGAGGCACTGCAGCCCCCCAACACCACCCCATAGACCCCTAGTGACCCCATAGACCCCATAGACCCCCATAGACCCCTATTACCCCCACATAGACTTCCATAGACCCCCATTACCCCAACCCATTACCCCCTATTGACCCCCATAGACCCCAACTACCCCCACATAGACCCCCATAGACCCCCATTATCCCCCTATTGTCCCCCATGGACCCCCATAGACCCCCTATTGACCCCCATATCCCCCCCATAGACCCCCATTACCCCCCATAGACCCCCATATCCCCCCCATAGACCCCTATTACCCCCCATAGACCCCCATAGACCCCCATATCCCCCCCATAGACCCCCATAGACCCCAATTACCCCCACATAGATCCCCATAGACCCCTGTATCCCCCCATAGACCCTCATATTCCCCCCCATAGACCCTCATTACCCCCCCCATAGACCCCCATATGCCCCCCATTACCCTCCATAGACCCCTATTGACCCCCATAGACCCCCATATCCCCCCCATAGACCCCCATATCCCCCCCTATTACCCCCCATAGACCCCCATAGACCCCCATTACCCCCCATATATCCCCTCATAGACCCCCATATCGCCCCCAATGGACCCCCATAGACCCCTATTCTCCCCCATAGCCCCCCATTACCCCCCCATAGCCCCCCATAGACTCACATTATCGGAGCTGCCCCTCTGCCCCTCTCCCTCCTGCACCCCATAAGCGATGAGGCAGATGGCGGCCGCGACCCACATGAGGCACTGCAGCCCCCCGACACCACCCCATAGACCCCCATAGACCCCATAGACCCCCATAGACCCCCATTACCCCCCATAGACCCCCATAGACACCCATTACCCCCACATAGACCCCCATTACCCCCCAATTGCCCCCCATAGACACTCATTACCCCCCTATAGACCCCCATAGACCCCCCATAGACCCCCATTACCCCCTCATTACCCCCACATAGACCCCCATAGACCCCCATTACCCCCACATAGACCCCCATAGACCCCCATTACCCCCCATATATCCCCCCATAGACCCTCATAGACCCCCATTCCCCCCCATAGACCCCCATATCCCCCCCATTACCCTCCATAGACCCCTATTGACCCCTATAGACCCCCATATCCCCCCCCATAGACCCCCATAGACCCCAATTGACCCCCATAGACCCCCATTAGCCCCCCATAGACCCCCATATCCCCCCCTTTTGCCCCCCATAGACCCCCATATCCCCCCCATAGACCCCCATAGACCCCTATTCTCCCCCTATTCTCCCCTATTCCCCCCCATAGCCCCCCATTATCAGCCCCTGCCCCATAGACTCACATTATCGGAGCTGCCCCTCTGCCCCTCTCCCTCCTGCACCCCATAAGCGATGAGGCAGATGGCGGCCGCGACCCACATGAGGCACTGCAGCCCCCCGACACCACCCCATAGACCCCCATAGACCCCATAGACCCCCATAGACCCCCATTACCCCCCATAGACCCCCATAGACACCCATTACCCCCACATAGACCCCCATATCCCCCCCATAGACCCCCATGGAACCCTATTGACCCCCATAGACCCCCTATTGACCCCCATAGACCCCCAATTGTCCCCCATAGACCCCCAATTGTCCCCCATAGACCCCCATTACCCACCCATTACCCCCCATAGACCCCCATTACCCACCCATTACCCCCACATAGACCCCCATAGACCCCCATAGACCCCAATTACCCCCACATAGACCCCCTATTGACCCCCATAGACCCCCATATCCCCCCCATAGACCCCCATTACCCCCCATATATCCCCCCATATCCCCCCATAGACCCCCATATCCCCCCCATAGACCCCCATTATGAGACCCCCTGCCCCATAGACTCACATTATCGGAGCTGCCCCTCTGCCCCTCTCCCTCCTGCACCCCATAAGCGATGAGGCAGATGGCGGCCGCGACCCACATGAGGCACTGCAGCCCCCCGACACCACCCCATAGACCCCCATAGACCCCATAGACCCCCATAGACCCCCATTACCCCCACATAGACCCCCATATCCCCCCCATAGACCCCCATAGACCCCAATTGACCCCCATAGACCCCCATTACCCCCCATAGACCCCCATATCCCCCCCCATAGACCCCCATATCCCCCCCCATAGACCCCCATAGACACCCATAGACCCCCATTACCCCTACATAGACCCCCATATCCCCCCTATTACCCTCCTTAGACCCCTATTGACCCCCATAGACCCCCATATCCCCTCCCATAGACCCCCATAGACCCCCATTACCCCCCATAGACCCCCATTAACCCCCATATATCACCCCATTACCCCCCATATGCCCCCCATAGACCCCTATTACCCACCCTATTACCCCCCATAGACCCCCATAGACCCCCATTACCCCCCATAGAGCCCCATATCCCCCCCTATTACCCCCCATAGACCCCAATTATCCACCCATAGACCCCTATTGACCACATAGACCCCCATTAGCCCCACATAGACCCCCATATCCCCCCCCAAAGACCCCCATAGACCCCCATATCCCCCCCCATTACCCCCCATAGACCCCTATTACCCCCATATCCCCCCCCATAGACCCCCATAGACCCCCATTACCCCCCATAGACCCCCATAGACGCCCATAGACTCACATTATCGGAGCTGCCCCTCTGCCCCTCTCCCTCCTGCACCCCATAAGCGATGAGGCAGATGGCGGCCGCGACCCACATGAGGCACTGCAGCCCCCCGACACCACCCCATAGACCCCCATAGACCCCATAGACCCCCATAGACCCCCATTACCCCCCCATAGACCCCCATAGACCCCCATAGACCCCCATAGAGCCCCATATCCCCCCCCATAGACCCCCATAGACACCCATTACCCCCCATATATCCCCCCATAGACCCCCATTACCCCCCATATATTCCCCCATATCCCCCCATAGACCCCCATATCCCCCCCATAGACCCCCATAGACCCCCATAGACCCCCATAGACCCTCATTATCCCCCCATAGACCACCATATCCCCCCCATTACCCCTCATAGACCCCTATTGACCCCCATATCCCCCCCCAGTGCCCCTTATTGACCCCCATAGACCCCCAACTGCCCCCCATAGACCCCCATTACCCCCCATAGACCCTCATTATCCCCCCATAGACCACCATATCCCCCCCATTACCCCTCATAGACCCCTATTGACCCCCATATCCCCCCCCAGTGCCCCTTATTGACCCCCATAGACCCCCAACTGCCCCCCATAGACCCCTATTGACCCCCATAGACCCCCATTACCCCCTCATTACCCCCACATAGACCCCCATAGACCCCCATTACCCCCCCATATCCCCCCATAGACTCACATTATCGGAGCTGCCCCTCTGCCCCTCTCCCTCCTGCACCCCATAAGCGATGAGGCAGATGGCGGCCGCGACCCACATGAGGCACTGCAGCCCCCCCGCCAGCTGCCGCCCGAACTTGACGCACTCGGGGGTCCCGCGGGGGGGACGCAGCTCGTTGGGGCCGTCACGGAGCAGACGGTCACAGGCCACTGATGTGGGGAGACCCTGGGGGGGAAATAAGGGGGTTAATGGGGGTTATAGGGGGGGGATAGGGGGTTATATGGGGTTATATGGGGTTATATGGGGTTATATGGGGTTATATGGGGTTATATGGGGTTATATGGGGGGTGTAATGGGGGTCTATGGGGAGTAATGGGGGTCTATGGGGGTCAATAGGGGTCTATGTGGGTCTATGAGGGTCAATAGAGGTCTATGGGGGTTAATAGGGGTCTATGGGGGTCTATGGGGGGTAATGGGGGGCTATGGGGTGTAATAGGGGTCTATGGGGGTCTATGGGGTGTAATGGGGGTCTATGGGGGGTAATGGGGGGCTATGGGGGGTTATAGGGGGTCAACAAGGGGCTATGGGGGTTGATAGGGGTCTATGGGGGGCAATAGGGGGATATGGGGGGGGGTAATAGGGGGGTTATGGGGGGTTATAGGGGGGTTATGGGGAGTTATAGGGGGGTTATGGGGGGTAATAGGGGGCTATGGGGGTTTATGGGGGTCTATGGGGGGCTATGGGGGGTTATGGGGGGTTATAGGGGGGTTATGGGGGGTAATGAGGGTCTATGGGGTCTGTGGGGGGTAATGGGGGTCTATGGGGGTGTAATAGGGGTTATGGGGGGCTATGGGGCTCGTTGGGGCCGTCACGGAGCAGCCGGTCACAGGCCACCGATGTGGGGAGACCTTGGGGAGGAAATAAGGGGGTTAATGGGGGTCTATGGGGGGTTACGGGGTCTTATGGGGGGTTATAGGGGGGCTATGGGGGTCAATAAGGGGCTATTGGGGGGCTAGGGGGGTAATGGGGGCTTATAGGGGGGTTATAGGGGGCTATGGGGGGCTATGGGGGTCTATGGAGGTCTATGGGGGGAGTTATAGGGGATAATGGGGGGTTATGGGGGGCTATGGGGCTCGTTGGGGCCGTCACGGAGCAGACGCTCACAGGCCACCGATGTGGGGAGACCCTGGGGGGCAAATAAGGGGGTTAATTATGGGGTTAATTATGGGGTTAATGGGGAAATATGGGGGTCTGTGGGGGTGCAATGGGGGGTAATGGGGGGCTATGGGGGGTAATGGGGGGGATATGGGGGTCTATGGGGGGATAATAGGGGGCTATGGGGGGCTATGGGGTGTTATAAAGGGGGTTAATGGGGGGTAATGGGGGGCTATGGGGGTCAATAGGGGGTCTATGGGGGTCTATGGGGGTCTATGGGGGTTAATGGGGGTCTAGGGGGGGATAATAGGGGTCTATGGGGGTCTATGGGGGTCTATGGGGGTCTATGGGGGTTAATGGGGGTCTAGGGGGGTCTATGGGGGTCTATGGGGGTCTATGGGGGTCTAGGAGGGTCTATGGGGGTCTATGGGGGTTAATGGGGGTCTAGGGGGGGATAATAGGGGCCCTATGGGGGTCTATGGGGGTCTATGGGGGTTAATGGGGGTTAATGGGGGTCTAGGGGGGTCTATGGGGGTCTATGGGGGTCTATGGGGGTTAATGGGGGTCTAGGGGGGTCTAGGGGGGTCTATGGGGGTCTATGGGGGTTAATGGGGGTCTAGGGGGGTCTATGGGGGTCTATGTGGGGGTAATGGGTGGGTAATGGGGGTCTATGGGGGTCAAGAGGGGTCTATGGGGGGTAATAGGGGGTTATAGGGGGGTAATAGGGGTCTATGGGGGTCTATGGGGGTCTATGGGGGGCTATGGGGGGCTATGGGGGGCTATGGGGGGCTATGGGGCTCGTTGGGGCCGTCACGGAGCAGACGGTCACAGGCCACCGATGTGGGGAGACCCTGGGGGGGAAATAAGGGGGTTAATGGGGGTCTATGGGGGTCTATGGGGGGTAATAGGGGGGTTATGGGGGGTTATGGGGGGCTATGGGGGTCTATGGGGGTCTATGGGGGGCTATGGGGGTTAATAGGGGGCTATGGGGGGTAATGGGGGTCTATGGGGGTTAATGAGGGTCTAGGGGGGGATAATAGGTGTCTATGGGTGTCTATGTGGGGGTAATGGGTGGGTAATGGGGGTCTATGGGGGGTAATAGGGGTCTATGGGGGTCTATGGGGGTCTATGGGGGTCTATGGGGGTCTATGGGGCTCATTGGGGCCGTAACGGAGCAGACGGTCACAGGCCACAGATGTGGGGAGACCCTGGGGGGGAAATAAGGGGGTTAATGGGGGGCTATGGGGGGATATGGGGGGTAATAGGAGGGGATATGGGGGTCTATGGGGGGATAATTGGGGTCTATGGGGGTCTATGGGGGGTAATGGGGGGTTATAGGGGTCTATGGGGGGCTAGGGGGGTAATGGGGGCTTATAGGGGGGTTATAGGGGGCTATGGGGGGTTATGGGGGCTATGGGGGTCAATAAGGGGCTATGGGGGGGATAGGGGGCTATGGGGGTGTATAGGGGGATATGGGGGTAATGGGGGGATATGGGGGTCAATAAGGGACTATGGGGGTTAATAGGGGTCTATGGGGGGTTATAGGGAGGGATATGGGGGGTAATGGGGGGTTATAGGGGGGTTATGAGGCTCTATGGGAGCCAATAAGGGTCTATGGGGGTCTATGGGGGGTAATGGGGGGTTATAGAAGGGTTATGGGGGGTTATAGGCAGGTAATGGGGGGATATGGAGGGTAATAGGGGGTTATGGGAGGTTGTAGGGGGGCTATGGGGGGCTATAAAGGGGGGTAATGGGGGGTTATAGGGGGATTATAGGACGTAATAGGGCTCTATGGGGTGGCCCTATATCTACCCCATGTTCCCGTTGTCCCCCCCCACCTTAGTGCAGCTGGTCCCATATTTGGCCTCCAACTGCGGGACGTCCAGTCGGTGATCGTCCTGTACGGACCAGTGCCCCATAAGCGCCCCATAAGTGCCCCATAAGTGCCCCATAAGTGACCCCCAGTGCCCCCCAGGCCCCCAAGCACCCCATAAGTGCCCCCAGTGCCCCATAAGTGCCCCATAAGTGCCCCCAGTGCCCCAAGCACCCCATAAGTGCCCCACAGTGCCCCATAAGTGCCCCCAGTGCCCCATAAGCACCCAATAAGTGCCCCATAAGTGCCCCCCAGCCCCCCAAGCACCCCATAAGTGCCCCATAAGCCCCCATAAGCGCCCCCCAGTGCCCCATAAGTGCCCCATAAGCCCCCATAAGTGCCCTCCAGTGCCCCATAAGTTCCCCCAGTGCCCCATAAGCACCCCATAAGTGTCCTCCAGCCCCCCAAGCACCCCATAAATGCCCCATAAGCCCCCCATAAGCACCCCATAAGTGCCCCATAGCTGCCCCATAAGTGCCCCCAGTGCCCCATAAGCCCCCATAAGTCCCCATAAGTGCCCCCAGCACCCCATAAACCCCCATAAGCACCCCATAAGTGCCCCCCAGTGCCCCATAAGTGCCCCCAGTGCCCCATAAGTGCCCCATAAGTGCCCCATAAGTGCCCCCCAGTGCCCCATAAGCCCCCATAAGCACCCCCCAGCCCCATAAACACCCCATATACTCCCATAAGCGCCCCATAAGTGCCCCCCACTGCCCCTCCCACCCCACAGCACCCCATAAGTGCCCCACAAGCACCCCCCAGTGCCCCATAAGTGCCCCCTAAGTGCCCCATAAGCACCCCATAAATGCCCCCCAGTGCCCCATAAGTGCCCCATAAGTGCCCCCAGTGCCCCCTAAGTGCCCCATAAGCACCCCCCAGTGCCCCATAAATGCCCCATAAGTGCCCCCCAGCCCCCCAAGCACCCCATAAGCCCCCATAAGCGCCCCATAAGCACCCCATAAGTGCCCCCCAGTGCCCCATAGCTGCCCCATAAGCACCCCCCAGTGCCCCATAGCTGCCCCATAAGTGCCCCCCCCCCCCTTACCACATCCATCTCCTTCTTCATGTCCTCCAGCCGTTCCTCTTTACGTTTCCCTTTCTTTTTTTGGGGTCTCTGCCCCACAGCGCTGCGCTCCCCCATCTCGTAACGCTCCTATGGGGCACAGGACGGGGTCAGAGGGGTGGGGGGCTGCCCCATAAGTGACCCATAGCAGCCCCATAAGGGACTCAGCCCCATAAGTGCCCCATAACAGCCCCATAAGGGACTATAGCAGCCCCATAAGGGACCCATAACAGCCCCATAAGGGACTCAGCCCCATAAGTGACCCATAAGTGACCCATAGCAGCCCCATAAGTGACCCATAACAGCCCCATAAGGGACTCAGCCCCATAAGGGACCCATAAGTGCCCCATAACAGCCCCATAAGGGACCCATAATGGCCCATAAGTGCCCCATATCAGCCCCATAAGGGACTCAGCCCCATAAGGGACCCATAGCAGCCCCATAAGGGACTCAGCCCCATAATGGCCCCATAAGGGACCTATAACAGCCCCATAAGGGACCCATAGCAGCCCCATAAGGGACCCATAATGGCCCCATAAGTGGCCCATAACAGCCCCATAAGTGACCTATAACAGCCCCATAAGTGACTCATAATGGCCCCATAACAGCCCCACAGGTGCCCCATAACAAAGTGCCCCATAAGAGCCCCATAAGGGACCCATAAGTGACCCATAACAGCCCCATAAGGGACCCATAGCAGCCCCATAAGGGACTCAGCCCCATAAGGGACCCATAAGTGCCCCATATCAGACCCATAAGGGACTCAGCCCCATAAGGGACCCATAGCAGCCCCATAAGGGACCTATAACAGCCCCATAAGGGACTCAGCCCCATAAGGGACCTATAACAGCCCCATAGGGGACTCAGCCCCATAAGTGCCCCATAACAGCCCCATAAGGGACCTATAACAGCCCCATAAGTGACCCATAACAGCCCCATAAGGGACCTATAATGGCCCCATAAGTGGCCCATAGCAGCCCCATAAGGGACCTATAGCAGCCCCATAAGGGACCTAGAACAGCCCCATAAGGGACTCAGCCCCATAAGTGCCCCATAACAGCCCCATAAGGGACCTATAACAGCCCCATAAGGGACCTATAACAGCCCCATAAGGGACCTATAACAGCCCCATAAGGGACCCATAACAGCCCCATAAGGGACTCAGCCCCATAAGTGACCCATAACAGCCCCATAAGGGACCCATAGCAGCCACATAAGGGACTCAGCCCCATAAGGGACCCATAGCAGCCCCATAAGGGACCCATAATGGCCCCATAAGGGACCTATAACAGCCCCATAAGGGACTCAGCCCCATAAGTGACCCATAACAGCCCCATAAGGGACCTATAACAGCCCCATAAGGGACTCAGCCCCATAGCAGCCCCATAAGTGACCCATAATGGCCCCATAAGTGCCCCATAACAGCCCCATAAGGGACTCAGCCCCATAAGTGACCCATAAGTGACCCATAAGGGACCCATAGCAGCCCCATAAGTGCCCCATAACAGCCCCATAAGGGACTCAGCCCCATAAGTGACCCATAGCAGCCCCATAAGTGCCCCATAACAGCCCCATAAGGGATCTATAACAGCCCCATAAGGGACTCAGCCCCATAAGTGACCCATAGCAGCCCCATAAGGGACTCAGCCCCATAAGTGACCAATAGCAGCCCCATAAGGGACCCATAATGGCCCCATAAGTGGCCCATAGCAGCCCCATAAGGGACCTATAACAGCCCCATAAGGGACTCAGCCCCATAAGTGACCTATAACAGCCCCATAAGTGACTCATAATGGCCCCATAACAGCCCCACAGGTGCCCCATAACAAAGTGCCCCATAAGAGCCCCATAAGGGACCCATAAGTGACCCACAACAACCCCATAAGTGACCTATAACAGCCCCATAAGGGACTCAGCCCCATAATGGCCCCATAAGGGACCTATAACAGCCCCATAAGGGACTCAGCCCCATAAGTGCCCCATAAGGGACCTATAACAGCCCCATAAGGGACCCATAGCAGCCCCATAAGGGACTCAGCCCCATAAGTGCCCCATAACAGCCCCATAAGGGACTATAACAGCCCCATAAGTGCCCCATATCGGCCCCATAAGAGCCTCATAACAACCCCATAAGGGACCTATAACAGCCCCATAAGGGACTCAGCCCCATAAGTGACCTATAACAGCCCCATAAGTGCCCCATAACAGCCCCATAAGTGACCTATAACAGCCCCATAAGGGACTCAGCCCCATAAGTGACCCATAACAGCCCCATAAGTGACCCATAACAGCCCCATAAGGGACTCAGCCCCATAAGGGACCTATAACAGCCCCATAAGTGCCCCATAACAGCCCCATAAGTGACCTATAACAGCCCCATAAGGGACTCAGCCCCATAAGTGACCCATAACAGCCCCATAAGTGACCCATAACAGCCCCATAAGTGCCCCATAAGGGACCTATAACAGCACCATAAGGGACCTATAACAGCCCCATAAGGGACTCAGCCCCATAAGTGACCCATAGCAGCCCCATAAGTGACTATAACAGCCCCATAAGGGACTATAATAGCCCCATAAGTGACCCATAAGTGCCCCATAACAACCCCATATCAGCCCCATAAGTGACCCATAGCAGCCCCATAAGTGCCCCATAAGGGACCTATAACAGCACCATAAGGGACTCAGCCCCATAAGTGCCCCATAACAGCCCCATAAGGGACTCAGCCCCATAAGTGACCCATAGCAGCCCCATAAGGGACTATAACAGCCCCATAAGGGACTATAACAGCCCCATAAGGGACTCAGCCCCATAAGTGCCCCATAACAACCCCATAACGGCCCCATAAGTGCCCCCCCACCTCTTTCCCCATGGCTGCTCCCAGTCGTTCCCAGTTGTTCCCAGTTTCCCCCTTTTATCCCCTGGACCCGCCCCAAGGTGACCCCATAAGTTGCCCCTCCCACCCCATAGAGCTCTATGGGGTCACCTTGGGTGGGTCAATGGGGACAATGGGGGTAGGTAGATCCTATAGAGCCCATAGGGCTGCCCCATAGATCCTGTAGAGCTATAGGGCTGCCCCATAGATCCTATAGAGCCCATAAAGCCATAGGGCCGCCCCATAGATCCTATAGAGCTATAGGGCCGCCCATAGATCCTATAGAGCCATAGGGCTGCCCCATAGATCCCATTGGATCCTATAGAGCTCATAGGGCTGCCCATAGATCCTATAGAGCCATAGGGCTGCCCCATAGATCCCATTGGATCCCATAGAGCCATAGGGCCGCCCTATAGATCCTATAGAGCTTTAGGGCCACCCCATAGATCCTATAGAGCCATAGGGCTGCCCCATAGATCCTATAGAGCCCATAAAGCCATAGGGCCACCCCATAGATCCTATAGAGCCATAGGGCTGCCCCATAGATCCTATAGAGCTCATAGGGCTGCCCCATAGATCCTATAGAGCTCATAGAGCTATAGGGCTGCCCCATAGATCCCATTGGATCCCATAGAGCCATAGGGCCACCCCATAGATCCTATAGATCCCTTAGAGCCATAGGGCTGCCCCATAGACCCCATAGAGCCCATAAAGCTGTGGGGCTGCCCCATAGATCCCATAGACCCCATAGACCCCATAAAGCTGTGGGGCTGCCCCATAGATCCCATAGACCCCATAGATCCCATAAAGCTGTGGGGCTGCCCCATAGACCCCATAGATCCCATAGACCCCATAGACCCCATAGATCCCATAAAGCTGTGGGGCTGCCCCATAGATTTTGGGATCCTCCCCCCCCTCCCCTGGTTAATGATTAACGCCCCCATTGTTAATTGGCCGTTAATGGCTCATTAATTACTGATAGCGCTTATCAGCCCCACACCAGGACGTCCTTATGGGGCCAATGGGGTCACTTTGGGGTGGGGGGCCCTATGGGGTCTCTATGGGGCAGGGGACTCTATGGGGTCCCTATGGGGTCCCTATGGGGCAGGGGACTCTATGGGGTGGGGGTCTCTATGGGGTGGGGGTCCTTATGGGGTGGAGGTCTCTATGGGGTCCCTATGGGGTTCCTATGGGGCAGGGGTCCCTATGGGGTGGAGGTCTCTATGGGGTCTCTATGGGGTCCCTATGGGGTGGGGGTCTCTATGGGGTCGCTATGGGGTGGGGTTTTATATGGGGTCTCTATGGGGTGGGGGTCTCTATGGGGTCCCTATGGGGTCTCTATGGGGTGGGGTTTTATATGGGGTCTCTATGGGGTGGGGTTTTATATGGGGTCTCTATGGGGTGGGGGCCTCTATGGGGTCCCTATGGGTGGGGGTCCCTATGGGGTGGAGGTCTCTATGGGGTCCCTATGGGGTCCCTATAGGGCAGGGGTCCCTATGGGGTGGGGGGCCCTATGGGGTCTCTATGGGGCAGGGGTCTCTATGGGGTCCCTATGGGGTGGGGGTCTCTATAGGGTCTCTATGGGGTGGGGGTCCTTACGGGGTCGCTATGGGGCAGGGATCCTCATGGGCCCCATATCCCACCCTATCCCACCCCATATCCCACCCCATAGCACCATACCCCACCCCATAGAGACCCCATAGCCCCATATCCCACCCCATAGAGACCCCATAGCCCCATATCCCACCCCATAGAGACCCCATAGCCCCATATTCCACTCTATATCCCCATATCCCACCCTATCCCACCCTACAGCCCCATATCCCACCCCATAGCCCCATATCTTGCCCCATATCTTGCCCTATAGCCCCATATCCCACCCCATATCCCCATATCCTGCCCCATATCCCACCCCATAGAGACCCCATAACCCCATATCCCACCCCATAGCCCCATATCTTGCCCTATAGCCCCATATCCCACCCCATAGCCCCATATCTTGCCCTATAGCCCCATATCCCGCCCCATATCCCGCCCCATAGCCCCATATCCCACCCCATATCCCACCCCATAGCCCCATATTCCACCCCATAGAGACCCCATAGCCCCATATCCCACCCCATAGCCACATATCCCACCCCATAGCCCCATATCCCGCCCCATAGCCCCATATCCCGCCCCATATCCCACCCCATAGCCCCATATCCCACCCCATATCCCACCCCATAGCCCCATATCCCACCCCATAGAGACCCCATAGCCCCATATCCCGCCCCATATCCCACCCCATAGAGACCCCATAGCCCCATATCCCGCCCCATATCCCACCCCATAGAGACCCCATAGCCCCATATCCCACCCCATAGCCCCATATCTTGCCCTATAGCCCCATATCCCGCCCCATATCCCACCCCATAGCCCCATGTCCCACCCCATAGAGTCCCCATAGCCCCATATCCCACCCCATAGAGACCCCATAGCCCCATATCCCACCCCATAGAGACCCCATAGCCCCATATCCCACCCCATAGCCCCATATCCCACCCCATAGAGACCCCATAGCCCCATATCCCACCCCATAGCCCCCGTGTGGGTCTGGGCTCCCCGCAGCCCCATAGAAAGGCTCATCTAGGCCTCGGAGGACCGAACACCACAGAGCTCGGAGGACCGGCTGCATAGAGCGTCCGCAGGGAGGGGGAACTTCCGCTGGGCTGGGCTCCTTACCGGAAGTGAAGCTGACTTCCGACCGGAAGTAGCCGCATGTGGCCGGAAGCGCCGCCATTAACTTCCGGCCGGCGGGGAAAAGATGCCGGAGATCGAGATCGAGAGTGTGAGGGAGATCAGCAGCCAACATCCGGTAATTAACGGGTTAATTAATTAATTAACGGGTAATTAACTAATTAACGGGGTAATTAACGAGTTAACGGGGTAATTAATGAGTTAACGGGGTAATTAATGAGTTAATGGGGTAATTAATTAATTAACGGGGTAATTAATGAGTTAACGGGTTAATTAATTAACGGGGTAATTAATGAGTTAACGGGGTAATTAATTAATTAACGGGGTAATTAATGAGTTTACGGGGTAATTAATTAATTAACGGGGTAATTAATGAGTTAACGGGGTAATTAATGAGTTAACGGGGTAATTAATGAGTTAACGGGGTAATTAATTAACGGGGTAATTAATTATGGGGGGTAATTAGTTAAGGGGGGTAATTAATTAATGGGGGGTAATTAATGGGGGGAATTCATTAATGGGGGTAATTAATGGGGTAATTAATTAATGGGGGCAATTAATGGGTAATTAATTAATGTGGGTAATTAATTAGTGGGGGTAATTAGTGGGGTGGGTAATTAAATGGGGGTTAATTAATGGGGTTGGTTAATGGGGGGTAAATAAATGGGGGGGTCATTCATTAATTAACGGGGTAATTAATTAATGGGGTAATTAATGAATGGGGGGCAATTAATGGGGGATAATTAATGGGATGGGTAATTAAATGGGAGGATAATTAATGGGGGTGGTTAATGGGGGGTAATTAAGTGAGGAAGTAATTATGGGGGGTAATTAATGGGGTAATTAATGGGGTAATTAATGGGGTATTAATGGGGGGGTAATTAATAGGTGGGTATTGGGGGGGCTCTTTAAGGGGGTCGTTTGGGGGGGGGTCCTTTAAGGGGGTCCTTGGGGGGGGCCCTATAGGGGGGTCTTTAAGGGGGGGGGGTCCTTAAGTGGGGTATTGGGGGGGGTCCTTTAAGGGGGTCCTTTGGGGGGGGGCTATAGGGGGGGACTTAAGGGGGTTTTAAAGGGGGGGGGTCCTTTAAGGGGGGGGGGCCTTTAAGTGGGTTATTGGGGGGGGGTCCTTTAAGGGGGGGGTCCTTTAAGGGGGGGGTCCTTTAAGGGGGGCTCTTGGGGGGGGGTCCTTTAAGGGGGGGCTCTTAGGGGGGTGGTCTTTTAAGGGGGGTATTGGGGGGGTCTTTTGGGGGGGGTCCTTTAAGGGGGTTATTGGGGGGGTCCTTTAAGGGGGTCCTTTGGGGTGGGGGCCCTATAGGGGGGTCCTTATAGGGGGGGATCCTTTGGGAGCCATAAGGGGGGGGGTCTTTTAAAGGGGGGGTCCTTAAGTGGGGTATTGGGGGGGGTCCTTTAAGGGGGGTCTCTTGGGGGGGGGGGGTCCTTTAAGGGGGGGGTCCTGTGGGGGGGGTCCTTTAAGGGGTGTATTGGGGGGGTCCTTTGGGGGGGGGGGTCCTATAGGGGGGTCCTTATGGGGGGTCTCTTGAGGGGGGTCCTTAGGGGGTCTCTTGGGGGGGGGTCCTTTAAGGGGGTCTCTTGGGGGGGGGGTCCTTTAAGGGGGGGGTCCTATATGGGGGTCCTTTAAGGGGGTCTCTTGGGGGGGGGGTCCTTTAATGGGGGGGGTCTTTTAAGGGGGTCTCTTGGGGGGGTGGGGTCCTTTAATGGGGGGGGTCTTTTAAGGGGGTCCTTTAAGGGGGTCTCTTGGGGGGGTGGGGTCCTTTAATGGGGGGGGTCTCTCCCCATTGACATCCTGTTTTCTGTGCCCCCCCCCAATTTAGAGGCACCGCGCTGAGAACCTGCTGCAGCCCGATGGGGGGGGGACATGGAGGTCGGGGGGGGGCGGAGAGAAAAGGATCAGCGCCGTATTGCAGGTAATTAGGGGGGGGGGTTAATTAGGGGGGGTTAATTAATTAATTAGGGGGGGGTTAATTAGGGGGGGTTAATTAATTGGGGGGGGGCGATTGGGGGGGGTTAATTAATTGGGGGGGCGATTAGGGGGGGATTAATTGGGGGGGCGATTGGGGGGGGTTAATTAATTGAGGGGGGTTAATTAGGGGGGGTTAATTAATTGGGGGAGGCGATTAGGGGGGATTAATTGGGGGGGGTTAATTAGAGGGGGGTTAATTAATTGGGGGGGGCGATTGGGGGGGGTTAATGAGGGGGGGGTTAATTAATTGGGGGGGGTTAATTAATTGGGGGGGGTAATTGGGGGGGGTTAATTAATTGGGGGGTTAATTAATTGGGGGGGCGATTAGGGGGGGTTAATTAATTGGGGGGGTTAATTAGGGGGGGTTAATTAATTGGGGGGGGTTAATTATGGGTGGGTTAATTGGGAAGGGGGGGCTAATTGGGGGGGTTAATGAGGGGGGATTAATTGGGGGGGTTAATTAGGGGGGGTTAATTAGGTGGGGGTTAATTATGGGTGGGTTAATTGGGGAGGGGGGGTTAATTAGGGGGGGGATTCATTGGGGTGGGTTAATTGGGGGGGGAATATGGGGGGGGGGTCTTAATATGGGGAGGGGGGTCTCAATATGGGGGGGTCCCAATATGGGAGGGGGGGGTCCCAGTTTATGGGGGGATCCATTTAATGGGGGGTTCCCAATATGGGGGGGGTCTCAATATGGGGAGGGGGGGGTCCCATATGGGGGGTGGGTCCCAATATGGGGAGGGGGGGGTCTTAATATGGGGGGGGGGGTCTTAATATGGGGATGGGGGTCCCATATGGGGGGGGGGGGGTCCCAATATGGGGAGGGGGGGGTCCCAGTTTGGGGGGGGGATCCCTTTAATGGGGGGGGTCCCAATATGGGGGGGGTCTCTATATGGGGGGGGGTCTCAATATGGGGAGGGGTCCTAACATGGGGGGGGTCTCAATATGGGGGGGGATCCTAATATGGGGGGGTCCCAGTGGGGGGGGTCCCAATATGGGGAGGGGGGGTCTCGATATGGGGGGGGGGGGTCCCAATATGGGGGGGCTTCTCCCCCTTTGTATGGCTCAACCTTAATTTGAGTGCGGCCCCTTTAAAGGGGGGGGCTCTTAAAAGGGGTGTGGGCAGTTCAATGGGGATTTAATATGGGCTCAGCCTTAATTGGGGCGTTGCCCCTTTAAGGGAGGGGCTGCTCTTAAAAGGGGCGAGCAGTTCAATGGGGATTTAATATGGGCTCAGCCTTAATTGGGGCGTTGCCCCTTTAAGGGAGGGCGGCTCTTAAAAGGGGCGTGGGCAGTTGAATGGGGCTGTAATAAGGGCTGGGTTGTTAATTGGGGCGCGGCCCCTTTAAATCCTTCAGCTGTCCCGGCCCCACCGAATCCACTCGGTTCATATCGGGAACGACGGGGCCGCGTTTGTGGAGCTGCTGGTGGACAACGGGGGGGGGGACTATCAGGTGTGACCCATAGAGACCCATAGAGACCCATAGAGACCCATAGAGACCCATAGAGAATGAGCCCATAGAGACAAGAGCCATAGAGACCCAGGAGACATAGAGACCTAGAGGCCCATAGATACCCATAGAGACCCATAGAGACCCATAGAGACCCCATAGAGACCCATAGAGACCCATAGAGACCCCATAGAGACCCCATAGAGACCCCATAGATACCCCATAGAGACCCATAGGGACCCTATAGATACCCCATAACCCCATAGGGACCCATAGAGACACATAGGGACACATAGAGACCCATAGAGACCCATAGGGACCCCATAGATACCCCATAGAGACCCTATAGAGACCCCATAACCCCATTGGGACACATAGGGACCCTATAGATACCCCATAACCCCATAGGGACACATAGAGACCCATAGAGACCCATAGGGACCCATAGAGACCCATAGAGACCCATAGAGACCCCATAGAGACCCATAGAGACCCCATAGATACCCCATAGAGACCCATAGAGACCCCATAGATACCCCATAGAGACCCCATAGAGACCCCATAGAGACCCCATAGATACCCCATAACCCCATAGGGACCCATAGAGACACATAGGGACCCATAGAGACACATAGAGACCCCATAGGGACCCCATAGGGACCCCATAGATACCCCATAGATACCCCATAGAGACCCCATAGATACCCTATAGATACCCTATAGAGACCCATAGGGACCCATAGATACCCCATAGAGACCCCATAGGGACCCATAGAGACCCCATAGAGACCCCATAGATACCCCATAGAGACCCATAGAGACCCTATAGAGACCCATAGGGACCCCATAACCCCATAGGGACACATAGGGACACATAGAGACGCATAGGGACCCATAGAGACCCCATAACCCCATAAGGACCCATAGAGACCCATAGAGACCCTATAGATACCCCATAACCCCATAGGGACCCCATAGAGACCCATAGGGACCCATAGGGACCCATAGAGACCCATAGGGACCCATAGAGACCCTATAGATACCCCATAACCCCATAGGGACCCCATAGAGACCCATAGGGACCCATAGAGAGAGACCCATAACCCCATAACTGACCCCATTAGTGATTTTATTGTCCCATAACTGACTCCATAGCCCTATAACTGACCCCATAAGTGACCCCATAGCTCCATATCACCCCATGTAACCCCATAAGTGACCCCATAGTTTCATAAGTGAGCCCATAACTGACTCTGTTGCCCCATAAGTGACCTTACTGCCCCATATAACCCCATATAACCCTATATATCTCCATATAACCCCATATAACCCCATATTCCCCCATATAACCCCATATAACCCCATATCCCCCCATATAACCCCATATAACCCCATATCCCCCCATATAACCCCATATAACCCCATATCCCCCCATATAACCCCATATAACCCCCTATAACCCCATATAACCCCGTATAACCCCCTATAACCCCATATAACCCCATATCACCCCATATCCCCCCATATAACCCCATATAACCCCTATATAACCCCATATCCCCCCATATCCCCCCACATACCCCTATATCCCCCCCTATAACCCCTTGTAACCCCATATAACCCCATATCTCCCCATATAACCCCATATCTCCCCATATAACCCCATATCCCCCCATATAACCCCATATAACCCCATATCCCCCCATATCCCCCCATATAACCCCATATAACCCCATATCCCCCCCTATATCCCCTATATCAGGTCCTTCTCCCCACGGCCGCGTTCCTGTCCCCCCATGAGTCCCGCTGTGGGGTCACCCCATATCCCCCCATATTCCCCCATATCCCCCCATATCCCCCCATATAACCCCATATCCCCCCATATAACCCCCATATCCCCCCATATCCCCCCATATAACCCCATATAACCCCATATCCCCCCATATCCCCCCATATAACCCCATATCCCCCCATATCCCCCCATATCCCCCCATATCCCCCCATATAACCCCATATAACCCCATATCCCCCATATCCCCCCATATCCCCCCATATAACCCCATATCCCCCATATCCCCCCATATCCCCCCATATAACCCCATATAACCCCATATCCCCCCATATCCCCCCATATCCCCCCCATATAACCCCATATAACCCCATATCCCCCCATATAACCCCATATAACCCCCTATAACCCCATATAACCCCCTATAACCCCATATAACTCCATACCCCCCCATATAACCCCATATCCCCCCATATAACCCCATATCCCCACATATCCCCCCATATAACCCCATATCCCCCCATATAACCCCATATAACCCCATATCCCCCCATATAACCCCATATCCCCCCATATAACCCCATACAACCCCATATAACCCCATATCCCCCCATATCCCCCTATATAACCCCATATAACCCCATATAACCCCATATCACCCCATAAGTGACCCCATATATCCCCTATATCAGGTCCTTCTCCCCACGGCCGCGTTCCTGTCCCCCTATGAGTCCCGCTGTGGGGTCACATACCCCATATAACCCCATATCCCCCCCCTATATCCCCTATATCAGGTCCTTCTCCCCATATAACCCCATATCCCCCCATAAGTGACCCCATATATCCCCTATATCAGGTCCTTCTCCCCATATAACCCCATATCCCCCCATAAGTGACCCCATATATCCCCTATATCAGGTCCTTCTCCCCATATAACCCCATATCCCCCCATAAGTGACCCCATATATCCCCTATATCAGGTCCTTCTCCCCATATAACCCCATATCCCCCCATAAGTGACCCCATATATCCCCTATATCAGGTCCTTCTCCCCATATAACCCCATATCACCCCATAAGTGACCCCATATATCCCCTATATCAGGTCCTTCTCCCCATACAACCCCATATAACCCCATATAACCCCATATATTCCAGGTCCTTCTCCCCATGGCCGCGTTCCTGTCCCCATCCGAGTCCCGCTGTGGGGTTTCCCTGCACCGTGTCCGTGTGTTCGGCCCCACGTCGCTGCTGGGGGGGGCACAGGGGGGACAATGGGATCGAGTCAAGGTCGTCTGTACCCAGCCCTATTGTCAGGTAGGGGGGGACCCTATAATAGGGGGGGGGGGTTATATGGGGGGAAGGGGGCTTATATAGGGTGGGGAGGGGGCTTATATGGGGGGGGACCCCATTAATTGGGGGGGGGTATTAATATGGGGCGGGGGGCTTATATGGGGGGGACACCATTAATGGGGGGGGGGCGACCCTATTAATGGGGGGGGGACACCATTAATAGGTGGGGGGGGGCTTATATAGGGTGGGGGACCCCATTAATTGGGGGGGTATTAATATGGGGCGGACCCATATATGGGGGGGATGACCCTATTAAGGGGGGGGGGGCTTATATGGGGGGGACCCCATTAATTAGGGGGGGTTATATGGGGTTGGGGGGGTTAATATGGGGGGGACCCCATTAATTGCGGGGGGATGACCCTATTAATGGGGGGGGGCATTATATGGGGGGGGACCCCATTAATGGGGGGGGGTTATATGGGGGTGACCCTATTAATTGGGGGGGGTATTAATATGGGGGGGGACCCCATTAATATGGGGGGGGTATTAATATGGGGGGTGACTCTATTAATATGGGGGGGGGGTTAATATGGAGGGGACCCCATTAATGGGGGGGGCTTATATGGGGGGGAGGGGGCTTATATGGGGGGGACCCCATTAATGGGGGGGGGACCCCATTAATGGGGGGGGGGGATTAATATGGGGCGGGGGCTTATATGGGGGGGGGACACCATTAATATGGGGGGGGACCCCATTAACTGGGGGGGGGAGTATTAATATGGGGGGAGAAAAGGGGGCCATATTAATGGGGTGGGGGCTTAATATGGGGGGGTGAGATCCCAATATGGGGGGGTTATTAATATGGGGAGGGGGTGTTAATATGGGGGTACCCCATTAATGGGGGGGGGCTTATATAGGGTGGGGAGGGGGCTTATATGGGGGGGACCCCATTAATATGGGGGGGGTATTAATATGGGGGGACCCCTTTAATATGGGGGGGGGCTTATAGGGGGGGGACCCCATTAATGGGGGGGGGTATTAATATGGGGGGGGACCCTATTAATGGGGGGGGCTTTAATATGGGGGGGACCCCATTAATGGGGGGGGCTTTAATATGGGGGGGACCCCATTAATATGGGGGGGGGGGTCATATGGGGGGGGGAGGGGGCTTATATGGGGGGGACCCTATTAATTGGGGGGGGGGGGTTATATAGGGTGGGGAGGGGGCTTATATGGGGGGGGGACCCCATTAATTGGGGGGGGGTTATTAATATGGGGGGACCCCTTTAATATGGGGGGGGTTATTAATATGGGGGGGGGCTTATATGGGGGGGGGGACACCATTAATATAGGAGGGGGGTTATATGGGGAGGGGGTGTTAATATGGGGGGACCCTATTAATTGGGGGGGGGTATTAATATGGGGGGGACCCCATTAATACGGGGGGGGGCTTATAGGGGGGGGGACCCCATTAATGGAGGGGGGGGACGACCCTATTAATGGGGGGGGGTATTAATATGGGGGGGACCCCTTTAATATGGGGGGGGTATTAATATGGGGGGGGCTTATATGGGGGGGGGACACCATTAATGGGGGGGGGGGGGCTTATATGGGGGGGAGGGGGCTTATATGGGGGGGACCCCATTAATGGAGGGGGGGACGACCCTATTAATGGGGGGGGGCTTTAATATGGGGGGGACCCCATTAATATGGGGGGGGGGGGTCATATGGGGGGGGAGGGGGCTTATATGGGGGGGACCCCATTAAGGGGGGGGTGGGCTTATATAGGGTGGGGAGGGGGCTTATATGGGGGGGGGACCCCATTAATTGGGGGGCGGTTATTAATATGGGGGGGGCATTAATTGGGGGGGGCTAATATGGGGGGGAGGGGGCTTATATGGGGGGGACCCCATTAATATGGGGTGGGGTGGCTTATATGGGGGGGACCCCATTAATATGGGGGGGGGTATCAATATGGGGGGGGGCTTATATGGGGGGGACCCCATTAATATGGGGGGGGGACCCCAATAATGGACCCCCCCCCCTTTTTCCATCCAATCAGACGCGTCCGTTCGGGCTGAGCTTCATCCGGCTCTTCAGCCCCCCCCAAGATGGCGACCAGGAGACCCCAAAGGTGGGGGGGGGTGGACCCATAGACCCCATAGACCCCATAGAGCCCTATTAAACCCCATAGACCCCATAGACACCATAGACCCTATAGACCCCATAGAGCCCTATTAAACCCCATAGAGCCCTATTAAACCCCAGAGACCCCATAGAGCCCTATTAAACCCCATAGACCCCATAGAACCCCATTAAACCCCATAGACCCCATAGAGCCCTATTAAACCCCATAGACCCCTATTAAACCCCATAGACCCCATAGAGCCCTATTAAACCCCATAGACCCCATAGACACTATAGACCCCATAGAGCCCTATTAAACCCCATAGACCCCTATTAAACCCCATAGACCCTATAGAACCCTATTAAACCCCATAGACCCCATAGGCCCCTATTAAACCCCATAGACCCCCATTGCTGCCCCATAACCCCATAGACCCCATAGAGCCCTATTAAACCCCATAGACCCCATAGACCCCCATAGCTGCCCCATAAACCCATAGACCCCATAGACCC
>NW_028189001.1:185700-281402 GCF_054131305.1 Coturnix japonica | reverse complement strand
ACCATCAATACAGGTGGGCCCCACCGCAGCGCATCGCCCCTTTAAGATCCCATTTCTCAGCCAATCAGGGCTGTAGCCCCGCCCTCTATCCCCTCACCCAATCAGCGTCGACTCTCTTCAATCGGCAATGCCATTACTCTCAGCTCTCAATACAGGTGGGCCCCACCCGCAACGCATCGCCCCTTTAAGCTCCGCCTCCTCCCCCCTTTAAACCCCCTGCGGCTACTTCCGGTTCCGCCATTCCGCCGCCATGTTGCTCCGCCGCGGCCCCGCGCTGCTCCGCTCCTTCACTTCCGGTTCGAGGCGGCTCCTGTTCCGTCAGGTTGGGCCTAGAAAAAAAAACGAACCGGTTCCGGTTGGGGCCTAAAAAAAAAAAACCCCGGATGGAGCCTCATCCGTTTCCGGTTCCGGTTTGTAGCTTTTCGAGCCCCGTTCGTGCACTTACACGTACGTGTTGGCGGATGAAGCGACGAGAGACGCCGTGATCATCGACCCGGTGCTGGAAACGGTGCCACGGGACCGGAAGTTGGTGGAGGAGCTCGGGTTAAAGCTGCGTTATGTCGGTGGGTTAAACCGGAAGTAGGCCCGACCGGAAGTGGGGGGGGATAAAGGAGCAGACCGGAAGTGGGGAAGTAGGCCAGACCGGAAGTGGGGGGATAAAGGAGCAGGCAGGAAGTAGGGAAGTAGGCCAGACCGGAAGTGGGGGGATAAAGGAGCAGACCGGAAGTGGGGAAGTAGGCCAGACCGGAAGTGGGGGGATAAAGGAGCTGACCGGAAGTAGGGAAAGGGGTAAAGTTCAAGCCGGAAGTGGGGATAAGGGAACAACCGGAAGTGGTGGGGGAGGGGATAAAGGGATTGACCGGAAGTGAGGGAGGGCTTGAAGTTTAGGCCGGAAGTGAAGGGGTAAAACCGGAAGTGAGTGCGGGGAGGGGATAAAGAGACGGACCGCCTTCTCTACAGTGAACACGCACTGCCATGCGGATCACGTGACCGGAAGCGGCGCCCTCCGCTCGCTGTTCCCCGGATGTCGAAGCGTCATTTCCGGTCAGAGCGGAGCCCGGGCCGACCTGCACGTCAATGGGGGCGACAGTGTTGGATTCGGGGCCTTCGTGAGTGGATACGGGGGGTCTCTATGGGTCTCTATGGGTCGCTATGGGTCTCTGTGGGTCCCTATGGGTCTCTATGGGTCGCTATGGGTCTCTATGGGTCTCTATGGGTCCCTATGGGTCCCTATGGGTCGCTATGGGTCTCTATGGGTCGCTATGGGGTCCCTATGGGTCTCTATGGGTCCCTATGGGTCGCTATGGGGTCTCTATGGGTCTCTATGGGTCCCTATAGGTCTCTATGTGTCCCTATGGGTCTCTATGGGGCAGCTATGGGGTGTCTATGGGTCCCTATGTGTCTCTATAGGTCTCTATGTGTCCCTATGGGTCTCTATGGGTCCCTATGGGGTCCCTATGGGTCGCTATGAGTCCCTATGGGTCTCTATGGGTCCCTATGGGGTCTCTATGGGTCCCTATGGGTCTCTATGGGTCCCTATGGGGTCCCTATGGGTCGCTATGAGTCCCTATGGGTCTCTATGGGTCCCTATGGGGTCTCTATGGGTCCCTATGGGTCTCTATGGGGTCCCTATGGGTCCCTATGGGTCTCTATGTGTCCCTATGGGGCTCTATGGGTCCCTATGGGTCTCTGTGGATCCCTATGGGTCTCAGTGGGTCTCTATGGGTCCCTATAGGTCTCTATGGGGTCTCTATGGGTCTCTATGGGGTTTCTATGAGGTCCCTATGGGTCTCTATAGGTCTCTATGTGTCCCTATGGGTCGCTATGGGTCGCTATGGGTCGCTATGGGGTCTCTATGGGTCTTTGTGGGGTCTCTATGGGGCTGGGTTGGAGTATGGGGTCTCTATAGGGGTATCTATGGGTCTCTGTGGGTCCCTGTAGGTCTTTAGAGGTCTGTATATGTCTCAATAGGGTCTCTATGGGGTCTCTATGTGTCCCTATGGGGTCCCTATGTGTCTCTGTGAGTTCCTATGGGTCTCTATGGGTCCCTATGGGTCTCTATGTGTCTCTGTGAGTTCCTATGGGTCTCTATGGGTCCCTATGGGTCTCTATGTGTCTCTGTGAGTTCCTATGGGTCTCTATGGGTCCCTGTGGGTCCCTATGGGTCTCTATGTGTCCCTATGGGGTTTCTATGGGGTTCCTATGTGTCCGTGTGTCCCGCAGTCGCTGTCTGTCCGTCCCAGTCCCGGTCACACCGATGGTTGTGTCACTCTGGTTCTGGACGATCGATCGATGGCCTTCACTGGGGACGCGCTGCTCATACGGGGCTGCGGGAGGACGGACTTCCAGCAGGGTAATGGGGGGGATATAGGGGGGATATGGGGGGATATAGGGGGATATGGGGGGATATAGGGGGATATGGGGGGATATAGGGTTATATCGGGAGATATAGGGGGATATGGGGGGATATAGGGGGGATATGGGGTGATATAGGGGGGATACGGGGGGATATGGGGGGATACAGGGGGGATATAGGGGGATACAGGGGGGATATGGGGGGATATGGGGGGGATATAGGGGATATAGGGGGATATGGGGGGATATAGGGGGGATATGGGGGGATATAGGGAGATATAGGGGGATATGGGGAGATATAGGGAGATATAGGGGAATATGGGGGGATATAGGGGGACTGGGAGGGAATGGGAGGGGATGGGGGGGATATGGGGGGATATAGGGTTATATGGGGGGATATAGGGGGATACAGGGGGGATATGGGGGGATATAGGGGGGATATGGGGAGATATAGGAGGATATGGGGGGATATGGGGGGATATGGAGGGATATAGGGGGGATATAGGGGGATATGGGGGGATATAGGGGGATATATGGGGGATATATGGGGGGATATGGAGTGATATAGGGGGGATATGGGGGGATATGGGGTGATATAGGGGGGATATGGGGGGATATGGGGGGATACAGGGGGGATATGGAGGGATATAGGGGGGATATGGGGGGATATAGGGGGATATGGAGGGATATAGGGGGATATGGGGGGATATAGGGGGGATATAGGGGGGATATAGGGGGATATGGGGGATATAGGGGTGATATGGGTGGATATAGGGGGGATATGGGGGACATAGGGGGGATATAGGGGCATATGGGGGGGATATGGGGTGATATAGGGGCACTGGGAGGGACTGGAGGGGATGTGGTGGGACTGGGGGACACTGGGAGGGGATATGGGGTGATATAGGGGGATATAGGGGTAATGGGAGGGAATATGGGGGGATATGTGGGGACAGGGAGGGGAAATGGGGGGATATTGGGGGATATGGAGAGAGTGGGAGGGAATATGGGGGGACTGGAAGGGGATATGGGGAAACTGGGGGGCACTGGGAGGGACATACGGCCCCTTATGGAGCCCCCCCCCCCCCATCGATGGTTGCTATAGCGCCCCCTATGGGCTGGAGGTCACTATAGCGCCCCTTATGGAGGCTGTTATAGCGCCCCCTATGGGCTGGAGGTCGCTATTTTGCCCCCTATGGGCTGGAGGTCGCTATTTTGCCCCCTATGGGCTGGAGGTCGCTATAGCGCCCCCTATGGGCTGGAGGTCGCTATAGCGCCCCCTATGGAGGTTATAGCGCCCCCTATGGGCTGGAGGTCGCTATAGCCCCCCCTATGGAGGCTGTTTTAGCGCCCCCTATGGGCTGGAGGTCGCTATAGCGCCCCTTATGGAGGCTGTTATAGCGCCCCCTATGGGCTGGAGGTCCCTATAGCTCCCCTTATGGAGGTTATAGCGCCCCCTATGGGCTGGAGGTCACTATAGCGGCCCCTTATGGAGGCTGTTATAGCGCCCCCTATGGGCTGGAGGTCACTATAGCCCCCCTTATGGAGGCTGCTATAGCGCCCCCTATGGGCTGGAGGTCCCTATAGCGCCCCCTATGGAGGCTGTTATAGCGCCCCCTATGGGCTGGAGGTCACTATAGCGCCCCTTATGGAGGCTGTTATAGCGCTCTCTATGGGGCTGGATGTTACCACGGTAACATAGGATGCTGATTGTTGCCATGGTAACGGGATGCTGCCGGTTGCCATGGTAACGTGATGCTGTTGTTGCCATGGTACCAGGCTGTCCGCGCACGCTGTACCGCTCGGTGCACACTCAGATCTTCACGCTGCCGGAGCAATGTCTGATCTACCCTGCACATGACTATACAGGTATCGTATAGGGGGGATATGGGGCCTCTATGGGAGGTATGAAGGGATATGGGGTGTCTATGGGGGCTATGGGGACTCTATGGGGGATATGGGGTCTCTATAGGTGGTATGGGATCTCTATGGGGGGGTATGGGGGCTCTATGGGGTCTCTAGGGGGGGTATGAAGGGATATGGGGTCTCTATAGGGGGATATGAGGGCTCTGTGGGGGGCTATGGGGGCTCTATAGGGGGATAATGGGGACCCTATGGGGGATATGGGGGCTCTATGGGGGGCTGTGGGGACTCTATGGGGGGTATGGGATCTCTATGGGGTGGTATGGGGGCTATATGGGGTCTCTATGGGGGGTATGAAGGGATATGGGGTCTCTATAGGGGGATATGAGGGCTCTGTAGGGGGATATGGGGTCTCTATGGGGGGATATGGGGGCTCTATGGGGGAATATGGGGGGATATGGGGGCTCTATGGGGGGATATGAGGGCTCTATGGGGGGATATGGGGTCTCTATGGGGGGATATGGGGTCTCTATGGGGGGATATGGGGGCTCTATGGGGGGATATGGGGACCCTATGGGGGATATGGGGGCTCTATGGGGGGATATGGGGGCTCTATGGGGGGATATGGGGGGATATGGGGGCTCTATGGGGGGATATGGGGCAATATGGGGGCCTATGGGGGGATATGGGGGCTCTAGAGGGGAGGGGGGGAAGGAAATAAGGGGAGGGGGATCATGTGCCCCTCCCCCCCTAATTAAGGTCAGACGGTGACGACGGTGGGGGAGGAGCGACGGCTCAACCCGCGGCTCACACTGAGCGAGGACGAGTTTGTGAAGCTCATGGAGGGATTGAGGCTGCCACGGCCTAAACTGATGGGTAACTAAGGGGGGTATGGGGGGATATGGGGGATATGGGGAGCTATAGGGGGGATATGGGGGGATATGGGGGGATATAGGGGGATATGGGGGGATATGGGGTGATATGGGGGCTCTATGGGGGGGTATGAGGGGATATGGGGTGTCTATAGGGGATATGGGGAGCTATGGGGGCTCTATGGGGGGATATGGGGGCTCTATGGGGGATATGGGGGAATATGGGGTGTCTATGGGGGGTATGGGGGCTCTACGGGGGCTCTATTCGGGGGATATGGGGTGTCTATGGGGGAATATGGGGGCCTATGGGGGAATATGGAGGGTATGGGGGCTCTATGGGGGGTATGAAGGGATATGGGGGGATATGGGGTGATATGGGGGCTCTATGGGGGGGTATGAGGGGATAGGGGGGCTCTATGGGGGTATGAAGGGACATGGGGTCTCTATGGGGGCTATGGAGTCTCTATGGGGGATATGGGGGCTCTATGGGGGGTATGAAGGGCTATGGGGGTTCTATGGGGGGCTATGGGGGTTCTATGGGGGGTATGGGGTCTCTATTGGGGGGATATGGGGGCTCTATGGGGGGATGTGGGGGCTCTATAGGGGGTATGAAGGGATATGGGGTCTCTATGGGGGGTATGGGGGCTCTATGGGGGGATATGCGGTGATATGGGGGTTCTGGGGGGGGATATAGGGGAATATGGGGGCTCAGTGGGGGGTATGGGGGCTCTATGGGGGGCTACGGGGGCTCTATGGGGGTTATGAAGGGACATGGGTTCTCTATGGGGGCTCTATGGGGGGATATGGGGGCTCTATGGTGGGTATGAAGGGATATGAGGTGTCTATGGGGGGTATGGGGGGATAGGGGGGCTCTATGGGGGGATATGGGGGCTCTATGGGGGGATATGGGGTCTCTGTTGGGGGTATGAAGGGATATGGGGTCTCTATGCGGTGATATGGGGGTTCTAAGGGGGGATATGGGGGGTATGGGGGGCTATGGGTCTCTATGGGGGGCTCTATGGGGGGCTCTATGGGGGGCTATGGGTCTCTATGGGGGGCTATGGGGGGCTCTATGGGGGGCTATGGGTTCTCCATGAGGCTGGGATGTGGGTATGGGGTGGTTATGGGGTCTCTATGGCAGACTATAGGGTCTCTATGGGGGGCTATGGGTCTCTATGGGGGGCTATGGGTCTCTATGGGGGGCTATGGGGTTTTATGAAGGGATATGGTGTCTCTATGGGGTCTCTATGGGGCAGGGCTGTGGGTCTGGGGTCCATCATAACCCCCCCCCCCCCCCATTAACAGACATAGCCGTGCCAGCCAATCTCCGCTGTGGGATCCAAGATGGCGCCGCCCCCCCCACGAGATGACTCCGCCCACACAGCACCAAGCCCCGCCCACACGCACTGATTGGCCACGCCCACCCCGGAAGCCCCGCCCACATGGGAGTGCTGGTCCCGCCCACTTGGTGACGGGGAGCTCTGATTGGTGGAAATGAACTAATTAGCATAGGGGCGTGGCCTGCTGTGAGGCCCCGCCCACATGGGGGTGCTGGTCCCGCCCACTTTGTGATGGGGAGCTCTGATTGGTTGGAATAAATAATTAATTAGCATAGGGGAGTGGCCTGGTGAGGTCCCGCCCACTTCATGATGGGGAGCTCTGATTGGTGGAAATAAAGAACAAATTAACATAGGGGCGTGGTTTGATTGGGGCGTGGCTTCAATGATGAATCTGATTGGTTGGCTCTTTTAAAGGGGGTGTGGTTTGGGTGGGCATGGCTTCAGCATCAAAGCTGATTGGTTGTTTTGAAGTGGGCGTGGCTTAAGTGGGCGGGATTTGCTTTTTGATTGACACAGGGCGGGGCTCAAATGGACAAATCCTATTGGTTGAGCAATTTGGGCCATTTTTACCCCAAATCCCCCCAAAATTCAATATTTTAATATAAACAGCCCCAATTTGGGCCTTTTTTACCCCAAATCCCCCCAAAATTCAATATTTTAATATAAACAGCCCCAATTTGGGCCTTTTTTACCCCAAATCCCCCTAAAATTCAATATTTGGATACAAACAGCCCCAATTTGGGTCATTTTTACCTCAAATCCCCCCTAAAATTCAATATTTTAATATAAACAGCCCCAATTTGGGCCTTTTTTACCTCAAATCCCCCCTAAAATTCAATATTTGGATACAAACAGCCCCAATTTGGGTCTTTTTTACCCCAAATCCCCCCCAAATTCAATATTTTCATATAAACAGCCCCAATTTGGGCCTTTTTTACCCCAAATCCCCCCTAAAATTCAATATTTGGATACAAACAGCCCCAATTTGGGCCTTTTTTACCCCAAATCCCCCCCTATTGACCTACAGGGATGGGCTCTGCCCCTCCGTATGACAATAAGCTGATGAGAAACTAATGAAGCTCCTTAATGAGGGTTTGTTAATGACTCATAGGGATGTAATGGAGGAGGCCTCACCCGGCCCTGAGGCCCAATAGAACCGGTCGGGCCTGTATTACACCTCCTTAAGGGGGGGGGTGGGGGGGGGGAGGGGGAAAATGAGGTAAAACCGGCCCATTTTCGCCATTTTCTGAAGAAAAAATGGCATTCTCACCGTTATCACAAGGAGAAGCGACGATTCGTGTGGTAAAAAGGGGAAAAAAGGCTTAAATTGAGGCTCGGGGCCGCATTGAACGGAGGGGTCTGAACGCGGCCGCCATCTTGACGGACGGAGACAAAATGGCGGCCAGTTGTTCCCCCCTCAGAGCGTTTCCCGCTCTTGGGTTATGCCCCGCCTCCTCGCTGCGGTTCGACCTATCAGAGGGCTGAATCGCAACCCGATCGACCAATCGGAGTGCGGGTAGCGCCGCGGGGGGTGATGGGAGTATCTCAGGGCGCGAAGACCACAAAATGGCGGCGGCGGCTTTCCCGCCTTCGTGTTTAGCCCCGCCTACTCGGGGCTGTTCGACCAATCAGAGGGCGCGGTCTCCGCCGATCGACCAATCAGCGTCTCTATGGGGTCTCTATGCGGCTGGGATGTGGTAACGGAGTCTGTGTGGGGCTGCGATGTGGTGAGGGGCGCTATGGGGCTCTATGGGGTGTCTATGGGGCTCTATGGGTTGTCTGTGGGGCACTATAGAGCTCTATGGGGTGTCTATGGGGCTCTATGGGGTGTCTATGGGGCTCTATGGGGTGTCTATGGGGTATCTATGGGGCTCTATGGGGTGTCTATGGGGCGCTATGGGGCTCTATGGCGTCTCTATGGGGTCGATGGGGCTCTATGGGGCTCTGTGGGGCTCTATGGGGTGTCTATGGGGCTCTATGGGGTGTCTATGGGGTGTCTATGGGGCTCTATGGGGTGTCTATGGGGCTCTATGGGGTGTCTATGGGGTCTCTGTGGGGCACTGTGGGGCTCTATGGGGTCTCTATGGCGTCTCTATGGGGTCTATGGGGCTCTATGGGACTCTATGGGGTGTCTATGGGGCTCTATGGGGTGTCTATGGGGCTCTATGGCGTCTCTATGGGGTCTATGGGGCTCTATAGGACTCTATGGGGTGTCTATGGGGTGTCTATGGGCTCTATGGGGTCTCTATGGGGTTTCTATGGGGCTCTATGGGGTTTCTATGGGGTCTCTATGGAGTCTCTATGGGGTTCTATGGGGTCTCTATGAGGTTACTATGGGTCTCTATGTGGTTTATATGGGTCTCTATGGGGACTCTATGGGTCCCTATGGTTCTCTATGGGTTGCTATGGGTCTCTATGGGGTGCTACGGGGTCCCTATGTGTCTCTATGGGGCTCTATGTGTCTCTATGGTCTCTCTCTATGGGTCTCTATGGGGTCCCGATGGGTCTCTATGGATCTCTATAGGGTTTCTATGGGACTCTATGGGGTCCCTATGGGTCTCTATGGGGCTCTATGTGTCTCTATGGGTCTCTATGGGGTCCCGATGGGTCTCTATGGATCTCTATAGGGTTTCTATGGGACTCTATGGGGTCTCTATGGGGCTCTATGTGTCTCTATGGATCTCTCTCTATGGGGTCCCTATGGGTCTCTATGGATCTCTATGGGGTTTCTATGGGACTCTATGGGGTCCCTATGGGTCTCTATGGATCTCTATGGCGTCTCTATGGGGTCTCTATGGATCTCTATAGGGTTTCTGTGGGACTCTATGGGGTCCCTATGGGTCTCTATGGGGCTGTGGGCGTGGCCACAAGAGGCGTGGCTTAACCGTTCCCACGCTTTGGCCCCGCCCACTCTTGCACACGTCACTCGTGACGTCACCAAGCCCCGCCCCCTCCCCGCTCGGTCCCTGTTCGGAGCCGGCGACCAGAGCGACACGAGGAGGGGGGGGGGGGAGGGGGGTCAGCGACCTTTGACCTCTGACCTCACTGACCTCTTGACCTTGGACAGCCCTTCCCATGGTGCAACGCGGCGAGGGGGCGGCCCCGCCCCCACCGGTGGGGGGAGATGGGGTGAGGGGGGTCTATGGAGTGTCTATGGGGCAATATGGGGTGTCTATGGGGCTCTATGGGGTGTCTATGGGGCTCTATGGGGCTCTATGGGGTGTCTATGGGGCTCTATGGGATCTCTATGGGGTGTCTATGGGGCTCTATGGGATCTCTATGGGGTGTCTATGGGGCTCTATGGGACTCTATGGGGGGTCTATGGGACTCTATGGGGGGTCTATGGGACTCTATGGGGGGTCTATGGGGCTCTATGGGGCTCTATGGGGTCTCTATGGGGTGTCTATGGGGCTATATGGGGTGTCTATGGGGGCTCTATGGGACTCTATGGGGGCTCTATGGGGCTCTATGGGGGGTCTATGGGGCTCTATGGGGTGTCTATGGGGCTCTATGGGATCTCTATGGGGTGTCTATGGGGCTCTATGGGACTCTATGGGGTGTCTATGGGGCTCTATGGGATCTCTATGGGGTGTCTATGGGGCTATATGGGGTGTCTATGGGGCCCTATTGGGTTCTGTGGGGTGCTATGAGGCGCTATGGGGTGTCTATGGGGCTCTGTGGGGCGCTATGGGGTGCCAATGGGGCACTGTGGGGACTCTATAGGGCCTATATGGGGTGCTATGGGGTCTTTATGCGGCTCTATGGGGTGTCCATGGGGGGCTATGGGGCTCTATAGGGTCTATGGGGCTCTATGGGGTCTTTATGCGGCTCTAGAGGTTGTCTATGGGGGGCTATGGGGCTCTGTGGGGTCTCTATGGGGCACTGTGGGGACTCTGAGGGGTCTCTATTGGCTGCTGTGGGGCTCTATGGGGTCTCTCTGGGGCGCTATGGGGTCTCTATGGGGTGCTATGGGGCTCTGTGGGTCTCTATGGGGCCAATGGGGCACTGCTATCCCCCTTTGCCCCCCAGGAGGATCCCCCCACAGCGCTACAGCTCTGCATTCAGGGCCTGAACATAAAGGTACCCAGTGCCCCATAGACCCCATAGACCCACCCCATAGCCCCCCATATCTCCCCATATAACCCCATATAACCCCATATCCCCCCATATAAACCCATATCCCCCCTATCACCCCCCATAGCCCCCCATATCCCCCCTATAACCCTCCATTCCCATCCCATATACCCCCATACCGTCCCCTTCCCCTTCATATCCCCCCATATAACCCCCCATATCCCCCCATAGACCCCCATATAACACCATATAACCCCCCCATATCCCCCCGTAGTCCCCCATATAACACCATATAACCCCATATCCCCCCCCCCACCCCATAACTCACCCTTAGGGTAAGGAGTTCCCCCCCCCCCACCCCATACACTCCCTGTCCAACCGGTTGGGTGGGGCCCTTTGGGGTGGGGAAGCACCCAACCCCCACCCCACAGATGTGTGGGGCTGCCCTATATCTGCCCCCCCCCGCTATGGGGTCTCAGTGGGTCTCTCTGGGGTCTCTCTGGGTCTCTATGGGGTCTCTATGGGTCCCTATGGGGTCTTTATGGGGTCTTTATGGGGTCTCTATGGGGTCTCTATGGGTCTCTATGGGGTCTCTCTGGGTCTCTCTGGGTCTCTCTGGGGTCTCAATGGGTCCCTATGGGGTCTCTATGGGTCCCTATGGGGTCTCTCTGGGGTCTCTGGGGGTCTCTCTGGGGTCTCTGGGGGTCTCTATGGGGTCTCTGGGTCTTTATGGGGTCTCTATGGGTCCCTATGGTGTCTCTATGGGGTCTCTGGGGGTCTCTATGGGGTCTCTGGGTCTTTATGGGGTCTCTATGGGTCTCTATGGGGTCTCTATTGGGTCCCTATGGGGTCTTTATGGGTCTCTATGGGGTCTCTATGGGACTCTGGGAGTCTCTATGGGGTCTCTGGGTCTTTATGGGTCTCTATGGGGACTCTATGGGCCTTTATGGGGTCTTTGGGGTCTCTATGGGGTTTCCATATATTTCTATGGGGTATTTGGTGTCTCTATGGGTCCCTATGGGGTTCCCATATATCTCTATGGGGTTTATAGGATGCAGCTGAGATCCCACAGCGTCCATTGGAGGCGGCCCCCCCACAACCCCCCCAGGAACTGCCTGAGGTGAGGGGGATCTATGGGTCCTATGGGGGATCTATGGGGTCTATGGGGTAGAATGGAGTCTATGGGGGGGCAGTGGGGTCTATAGGGGGTAATGGGGTCTACGGGGTAGCAATGAGGTCTATGGGATGATATTGGGGTCTATGGGGTGGTAATGGGGTCTATGGGGGGGTTAATGGGGTCTATGAGTCGTAATATGGTCTATAGGGGGTCTGTGGGGGGGGTTAATGGGATCCATGGTGGGTAATGGTGTCTATAGGGTAGCAGTGAGGTCTATGGGTTGGTAATGGGGTCTATGGGGGGGGTTAATGGGGTCTATGGGGGGTAATGGGGTCTATGGGGGGTAATGGGGTCTGTGGGGTAGCAATGGAGTCTATGGGGGGTAATGGGGTCTGTGGGGTAGCAATGGGGTCTATGGGGTGGCATTGGGGTCTATGGGGTGGTATTGGGGTCTATGGGGGGTAATGGGGTCTATGGGGGGGTTAATGGGGTCTATGGGGGGTAATGGGGTCTGTGGGGGGGGCAGTGGGATCTATGGGGTGGTAATGGGGTCTATGGGGTATCAATGGGGTTTATATGGGGGTGGGGGTCTCACTTTGCTGCCCCCCCCCCTCCCAGCTGATGATCTCCCACCGCACCGACCGCAGCCTGATCCTGCTCAGCCCCCACCACAACGACCCCCCCTGTGTGCTCACACTCAGCAGCTCCGTGCAGGTCTGAGACCCCCCCCAAATAAAGGCACCCCCCCCATATATAACCCCACTGAGACCCCCCCCCCCAAATAAGGGGACCCCCCCATATATAACCCCCACTGAGACCCCCCCCCAAATAAGGGGATCCCCCCATATATAACCCCACTGAGACCCCCCCCCAAATAAGGGGACCCCCCCCATATATAACCCCCATGAGACCCCCCCAAATAAGGGGACACCCCATATATAACCCACCTGAGACCCCCCCCAAATAAGGGGACCCCCCCCATATATAACCCCCCTATAAGACCCCCCCAACCCAATAAGGGGACCCCCCTATAAGACCCCCTGGAACCGCCCCCCCCTACATAAGATGCCCCCCCAGGACCCCCCTTAATGCCCCCCTCAATAGAAGGGGAGACCACCCCCAAATAAGGGGACCCCCCTATAGGACCCCCCCCATAAGACCACCCCCATATAAGACCCCCCCCCCAAATAAGGGGCCCTACCCCCTTAATGCCCCCAATACCTCCCCCCAACCCCAAATACCCCCCAGAGACCCCCCCCATTTATGCCCACCGCCCTAAATACCCCCCTAGCCCCCCCAAATACCCCCCCAGACCCCAAATACCCCCATACCCCCCCCAATACCCCCGCAGACCCCAAATACCCCCCTAGCCCCCCCCCAAATACCCCCCTACCCCCCCTTAATACCCCCCAGACCCCAAATACCCCCCCATTTACCCCCCCATAGGGCTCTATAGGGCTGCAGCGCTCGGGGAGTCTCCCCCGACGTCGGGGGGGGGCAAATAACAACCTGTGCCCCCCCCCACAACCTCGGCCCCGATCCCATCATGGACATGGTGAGATTTGGGGGGGTCTATGGGGGTATTTGGGGTTGGGGGGGTATATGGGGGGGGTATAGGGGGTATTTATGGTGAGGAGGGGGGGATTAAGGGGATATTTGGGGTCTGGGGGGGTATTTATGGGGGGGTATAGGGGGGGTATTTGGGGTCTGGGGGGGTATTTAGGGGGGTATATGGGGGGTATTTGGGGTCTGGGGGGGTATTTAGGGGGGTTATAGGGGGGTATTTGGGGTCTGAAGGGGGGTCCAGGCGTTATTTGGGGGGGGGTTTAAGGGGGTATTTGGGGTCTGGGGGGGTATTTGGGGGTTCTATGGGGGGTATTTGGGGTCAGGGAGGGTATATGGGGGGGGTATGGGGGGTATTTATGGTGGGGAGGGGGGGATTAAGGGGGTATTTGGGGTCTGGGGGGGTATTTGGGGGGGGTCTAAGGGGGTATTTGGGGTCTGGGGGGGTATATGGGGGGTATTTGGGGTCTGGGGGGGTATATGGGGGGGTATAGGGTGGTATTTGGGGTCTGAAGGGGGTCCAGGGGTTATTTGGGGGGGGGGTTTAAGGGGTATTTGGGGTCTGGGGGGGTATTTGGGGTCTGGGGGGGTATTTGGGGGGGGTATAGGGGGTATTTGGGGTCGGGGGGGGCAGATTTGGGGTTATTATTTACCCCCCTTTTGCCCCCCCCCCATTTAAAGGCATCCTGGCCCTACAACTGCCCCCGGGGGGGTTGGACCCCGAATCCTATAGGTCAGAATCTGCCCCCCAACCCTCTCAATTGCCCCATAACCACCCTTAATTGCCCCCCCTAATTGCCCCATAACACCCACAGTTACCCCACAACCCCCTTAATTGCCCCATACCCCCCCCAAATACCCCATAGCCCCCCCCATCTGCCCCCTATAACCCCCTCAGATCCCTCCAGCCCCCCAATTATCCCCCATAGACCCCCCATATACCCCATAGCCCCCCCTATCTGCCCCATAGACCACCCATATACCCCATAGCCCCCCCTATCTGCCCCATAGCCCCCTCAAATACCCCATAGCCCCCCCCATCTGCCCCCTATTACCCCCCAAATACCCCATAGCTCCCCTTATCTGCCCCATAGCCCCACCATATACCCCATAGACCCCCCCATTTACCCCATAGCCCCCCTTATCTGCCCCATAGCCCCACCATATACCCCATAGCCCCCCTTATCTGCCCCATAGCCCCCTATCTGCCCCATTAGCCCCCACCAGCTGCCCCCTATTGCCCCCCAAATACCCCATAGCCCCCCCATCTGCCCCCTATTACCCCCCAAATACCCCATAGCCCCCCTTATCTGCCTCATACCCCCCCCAAATACCCCATAGCCCTCCCAAATACCCCATAGCCCCCCCAAGCTACCCCCTATTACCCCCCATATATCCCATAGCCCCCCCTATCTGCCCCATAGCCCCCCATATACCCCATAGCCCCCCCTATCTGCCCCATAGCCGCCCTCAAATACCCCATAGCCCCCCCCATCTGCCCCCTATTACCCCCCAAATACCCCATAGCCCCCCTTATCTGCCTTATAGCCTCCCATATACCCCATAGCCCCCCCCAAATACCCCATAGCCCCCCCATCTGCCCCATAGCCCCCCCCAAATACCCCATAGCCCCCCCAAGCTACCCCCTATTACCCCCCATATATCCCATAGCCCCCTATCTGCCCCATAGCCCCCCCTATCTGCCCCATAGCCCCCCTATCTGCCCCATAGCCCCCCATATACCCCATAGCCCCCCCATCTGCCCCCTATGTGCCCCATAGACCCCTGTATTTGCCCCTTACCCCCCCATCTGCCCCCTATGTGCCCCATAGCCCCCTGTATTTGCCCCATAGCCCCCCCATCTGCCCCATAGCCCCCCCCATTTACCCCATAGCCAACCCAATCTGCCCCCTATGTGCCCCATAGCCCCCCCCATATACCCCATAGTCCCCCTATCTGCCCCCTATTGCCCCCTCAAATACCCCACAGACCCCCCCAAATACCCCATAGCCCCCCCATATCTACCCCATAGCCCCCCCATATACCCCATAGCCCCCCCCATATACCCCATAGCCCCTCCCATCTGCCCCCTATGTGCCCCATAGCCCCCATATACCCCATAGCCCCCCTATCTGCCCCATAGCCCCCCTATGTGCCCCATACCCCCCCATCTGCCCCCTATTACCCCCCAAATACCCCATAGACCCCCCCATTTACCCCATAGCCCCCCCTATCTGCCCCATAGCCCCCCCATATACCCCATAGCCCCCCATAGACCCCCTCAAATACCCCATAGCCCCCCCATATACCCCATAGCCCCCCATATACCCCATAGCCCCCCTCAAATACCCCATAGCCCCCCCCATCTGCCCCATAGCCCCCCCCATATACCCCATAGCCCCCCTCAAATACCCCATAGCCCCACCATCTGCCCCCTATCTGCCCCATAGCCCCCCCATCTGCACCATAGCCCCCCATATACCCCATAGCCCCCCATAGACCCCCTCAAATACCCCATACCCCCCCCATCTGCCCCCTATTGCCCCCCATATGCCCCACAGACCGCCCCATATACCCAATAGCCCTCTTATCTGCCCCATAGCCCCCCCATCTGCCCCATAGCCCCCCCAAATACCCCATAGCCCCTCTTATCTGCCCCATATTACCCCCCATATACCCCATAGCCCCCCCATATACCCCATAGCCCCCCAGAGGCCCCCTCGAATACCCCATAGCCCCCCCATCTGCCCCCTATTGCCCCCCATACACCCCATAGCCCCCCATATCTACCCCATACCCCCCCCCATCTGCCCCCTAACTGCCCCATATCCCCCCTATCTGCCCCCTATTATCCCCCATATACCCCATAGCCCCCCCATATACCCCATAGCCCCCCATAGACCCCCTCAAATACGCCATAGCCCCCCCATCTGCCCCCTATTGCCCCCCATACACCCCATAGCCCCCCATACTCTCCCCATCTGCCCCCCATCTGCCCCCTAACTGCCCCATATCCCCCCTATCTGCCCCCTATTACCCCCCATATACCCCATAGCCCCCCTATGTGCCCCATACCCCCCCTATCTGCCCTATATCCCCCCCCATCTGCCCCCTATTGCCCCCCATACACCCCATAGCCCCCCATACCCCCCCCATCTGCCCCCTATCTGCCCCATAGCCCCCCCATATACCCCATAGCCCCCCATACATCCCATAGCCCCCCATATCTACCCCATACCCCCCCCATCTGCCCCCTATCTGCCCTATATCCCCCCCATCTTTCCCCTATTTCCCCCCTTTAGCGCCTGCCTTCAGCTGGCCGAGCTGCAGCGCCGGGTCCGAGAGGCCTTGGCTGAACGGGAGAGGCTGCTGAGGGCACGGGTACGGAACCGGAACCGGAACCGGAACCGGAACCTGGGGGGGGGGGGGGGCACGGTGCGGGGGTATTTATTACAGTAGGAACCATTTATAGGGGGAACTTTAGGTGCGAGCTTTTTCTGTGGGGGACGCATTTAATGGTCGGACCTACTTCCGGTTATGGGGGGCTGGGGGGTGCGTTTAGCGGTAGGGTCTACTTCCGGTTTTGGCGTTCCGTGTTCCTATTGGATGGGGAATATAGAGGGGGGCGTGGATTCCCTTAAGCCCCGCCCACCACTTCCGGCCCGGCTGCTCTCTTTTCCTATTGGACGGGGGATATAAAGGGGGGCGTGGCTTCACTTATGCCCCGCCCACAACAGGAAGCACGGAGAGCAGCCAAAGCTCAGGCCACGCCCCTTCCGGCTCAGGCCACGCCCACTTCGACGCAAGCCACGCCGCTTCCGGTTCAAGCCACGCCCACCGTCGCGCTGGCCACGCCCACAGCTGAGCCTGAGGTGAGGACCCCATAGAACTATATGGGCCCTATAGAACCCCATAGAACTGTATGGACCCTATAGAACCCCATAGAACTATATGGGCCCCATAGAACCCCATAGAACTATATGGGCCCTATAGAACCCCATAGAACTGTATGGACCCCATAGAACCCCATAGAACTATATGGGCCCTATAGAACCCCATAGAACTATATGGGCCCCATAGAACCCCATAGAACTATATGGGCCCCATAGAACCCCATAGAACTATATGGGCCCCATAGAACCCCATAGAACTATATGGACCCCATAGAACCCCATAGAACTATATGGACCCTATAGAACCCCATAGAACTATATGGACCCTATAGAACCCCATAGAACTATATGGACCCCATAGAACCCCGTAGAACTATATGGACCCCATAGAACCCCATGGAGCTATATGGGCCCCATAGACCCCATATGGGCCCCCCTTCTCACCCTATAGGGCCATAATGGGGTCCCATAGGGCCATTTAGGGCCCCATAGAACTATATGGGCCCCATAGACCCCATATGGGCCCCCCTTCTCACCCTATAGGGCCATAATGGGGTCCCGTAGGGCCATTTAGGGCCCCATAGAACTATATGGGCCCCATAGACCCAATATGGTCCCCCCCTCACCCCATAGGGCCATTTATGGGGTCATATAAAGCCATTTTGGGGTCCTATAAGGCCACTTATGGGGTCCCATAGGTCTATATGGCTCCCCTTTCACCCCATAGGGCCATTTTGGGGTCCTCTAAGGCCATTTATAGGGTCTATAAGGCCATTTTGGGGCCCTATAGGGCCATTTTGGGGCCCTCTAAGGCCATGTATGGGGTCTATAAGGCCATTCTGGGGCCCTATAGGGCCATTTTGGGGTCCTCTAAGGCCATGTATGGGGTCTATAAGGCCATTCTGGGGCCCTATAGGGCCATTTTGGGGTCCTCTAAGGCCATGTATGGGGTCTATAAGGCCATTCTGGGGCCCTATAGGGCCATTTTGGGGTCCTCTAAGGCCATTCTGGGGCCCTATAGGGCCATTTTGGGGTCCTCTAAGGCCATGTATGGGGTCTATAAGGCCATTCTGGGGCCCTATAGGGCCATTTTGGAGTCCTCTAAGGCCATGTATGGGGTCTATAAGGCCATTTTGGGGCCCTATAGGGCCATTTTGGGGTCCTCTAAGGCCATGTATGGGGTCTATAAGGCCATTTTGGGGTCCTCTAAGGCCATGTATGGGGTCTATAAGGCCATTTTGGGGCCCTCTAAGGCCATTTTGGGGCCATGTATGGCCATTTTGGGGCCCTCTAAGGCCATTTATGGGGTCTATAGGGCCATTTTGGGGTCCTCTAAGGCCATTTATGGGGTCTATAGGGCCATTTTGGGGCCCTATAGGGCCATTTATGGGGTCTATAAAGCCATTTTGGGGCCCTATAGGGGCATTTTAGGGTCCCATAGGGCCATTTTGGGGTCCTATAAGGCCACTTATGGGGTCCTATAGGGCCACTTAGGGCCCCATAGAACTACATGGTCCCCCACTCACCCTATAGAACCATTTTGGGGTCCCATAGGGCTATTTATGGGGTCTATAAGGCCATTTTGGAGCCCTATAAGAGCACTTATGGGGTCCCATAGGTCTATATGGCTCCCCTTTCACTCCATAGGGCCATTTTGGGGTCCTATAAGGCCATTTATGGGGTCCCATAGGGCCATATAGGGCCCCATAGAACTACATGGTTCCCCCCTCACCCTATAGAGCCATTCTGGGGTCCCATAGGGCTATTTATGGGGTCTATAAAGCCATTTTGGGGCCCTATAAGGGCATTTTGGGGTCCCATAGGGCCATTTTGGGGTCCTCTAAGGCCACTTATGGGGTTCTATAGGGCCACTTAGGGCCCCATAGAACTACATGGTCCCCCACTCACCCTATAGAGCCATTTTGGGGTCCCATAGGGCCATTTATGGGGTCATAGAAAGCCATTTTGGGGCCCTATAAGGCCATTTATGGGGTCCCATAGGTCTATATGGCTCCCCTTTCACCCCATAGGGCCATTTTGGGGTCCTATAAAGCCATTTATGGGGTCCCATAGGGCCATATAGGGCCCCATAGAACTACATGGTCCCCCCACTCACCCTATAGAGCCATTTTGGGGTCTTATAGGGCTATTTATGGGGTCTATAAAGCCATTTTGGAGCCCTATAAGGGCACTTATGGGGTCCCATAGGTCTATATGGCTCCCCTTTCACCCCATAGGGCCATTTTGGGGTCCTATAAGGCCATATTAGGCCCCATAGAACTACATGGTCCCCCTCTCACCCTATAGAGCCATTTTGGGGTCTATAAGGCCATTTTGGGGCCCTATAAGGCCATTTTGGGGTCCCATAGGGCCATTTTGGGGTCCTCTAAGGCCATGTATGGGGTCTATAAGGTCATTTTGGGGTCCTCTAAGGCCATTTATGGGGTCTATAAGGCCATTTTGGGGCCCTATAAGGCCATTTATAGGGTCTATAAGGCCATTTATGGGGTCTATAAGGCCATTTTGGGGTCCTCTAAGGCCATTTATGGGGTCTATAAGGCCATTTTGGGGCCCTCTAAGGCCATGTATGGGGTCTATAAGGCCATTTTGGGGCCCTCTAAGGCCATTTATGGGGTCTATAAGGCCATTTTGGGCCCTATAGGGCCACTTTGGGGTCCTCTAAGGCCACGTATGGGGTCCTATAGGGCAGCCTGGACCTGTTGTGTGCTCTGAGGTCTCGGGGTCACCGCCCCGAGTGCTGTGGGGACGTGAAGGTGACGGCAGACACCTGTAGGGGACCCCTAACGAAAATGGGGGGCAGGATCAAGACCTGGAGGAGGAGGTGGTTCCTCCTCGACCCTACAAGGAAGATGCTGGCCTACTATGGGGGTAAATGGGGGGGATATGGGGGGCTATGGGGGTCTGGGAGGGGTTTATATGGGGGACTATGGGGGTAAATGGGGGGGACATGGGGGGCTATGGGGGTAAATGGGGGGGACATGGGGGGCTATGGGGGTCTGGGGGGGGCTTATATGGGGGGCTATGGGGGTAAATGGGGGGGTATGGGGGGCTATAGGGGTCTGGGTGGGTTTATGGGGTCTGGGAGGGGTTTATGTGGGGGGCTATGGGGGTAAATGGGGGGGTATGGGGGGCTATGGGGGTCTGGGAGGGGTTTATATGGGGGCTATGGGGGTAAATGGGGGGGTATGGGGTCTGGGAGGGGTTTATATGGGGGGCTATGGGGGTAAATGGGGGGGTATGGGGTCTGGGAGGGGTTTATATGGGGGCTATGGGGGTAAATGGGGGGGTATGGGGTCTGGGAGGGGTTTATATGGGGGGCTATGGGGGTAAATGGGGGGGGATATGGGGGGGTATGGGGGGGTAGGGGGTCTGGGGATGGGTTATGGGGTCTGGGAAGGGTTTATGTGGGGGGCTATGGGGGTAAATGGGGGGGTACGGGGGGCTATGGGGGTCTGGGAGGGGTTTATATGGGGGTAAATGAGGGACTATGGGGGGCTATGGGGGTAAATGGGGGGGTTAAGGGGGGCTATGGAGGTCTGGGAGGGGTTTATATGGGGGAATATGGGGGTAAATTAGGGGGACATGGGGGGCTATGGGGGTAAATGGGGACATGGGGGGCTATGGGGTCTGGGAGGGGTTTATATGGGGGACTATGGGGGTAAATGGGGGGGTTATGGGGGGCTATGGGGGTCTGGGAGGGGTTTATATGGGGGACTATGGGGGTAAATGGGGACATGGGGGGCTATGGGGGTCTGGGGGGGGGTTATATGGGGGCTATGGGGGGGGATATGGGGGGGTATGGGGGGGTAGGGGGTCTGGGGATGGGTTATGGGGTCTGGGAGGGGTTTATATGGGGGGCTATGGGGGTAAATGAGGGACTATGGGGGTCTGAGGGGGGTTATGGGGTCTGGGAGGGGTTTATATGGGGGGCTATGGGGGTAAATGGGGGGACTATGGGGGTAAATGGGGGGGTTATGGGGGGCTATGGGGGTCTGGGAGGGGTTTATATGGGGGTAAATGAGGGACTATGGGGGGCTATGGGGGTAAATGGGGGGGTTATGGGGGGCTATGGGGTCTGGGAGGGGTTTATATGGGGGACTATGGGGGTAAATGGGGGGGACGTGGGGGGCTATGGGGGTAAATGGGGGGTTATGGGGTCTAGGAGGGGTTTATATGGGGGACTATGGGGGTAAATGGGGGGGACATGGGGGGCTATGTGGGTAAATGGGGGGGTTATGGGGGGCTATGGGGTCTGGGAGGGGTTTATATGGGGGACTATGGGGGTAAATGGGGGGGACATGGGGGGCTATGGGGGTAAATGGGGGAATATGGGGGTCTGGGGGGGGGTTTATGGGGTCTGGGAGGGGTTTATATGGGGGCTATGGGGGTGAATGGGGGGGGATATGGGGGGGTATGGGGGGGTAGGGGGTCTGGGGATGGGTTATGGGGTCTGGGAGGGGTTTATATGGGGGTGAATGGGGGGGGATATGGGGGGGTAGGGGGTCTGGGGATGGGTTATGGGGTCTGGGAGGGGTTTATATGGGGGGCTATGGGGGTAAATGAGGGACTATGGGGGTCTGAGGGGGGTTATGGGGTCTGGGAGGGGTTTATATGGGGGGCTATGGGGGTAAATGGGGGGGACATGGGGGGCTATGGGGGTCTGGGAGGGGTTTATATGGGGGGCTATGGGGGTAAATGGGGGGACATGGGGTGCTATGGGGGTCTGGGAGGGGTTTATATGGGGGGCTATGGGGGTAAATGGGGGGGACATGGGGGGCTATGGGGGTCTGGGAGGGTCATGGGGGGCTATGGGGGTCTGGGAGGGGCTTATATGGGGGACTATGGGAGTAAATGGGGGGGACATGGGGGGCTATGGGGGTAAATGGGGGGGTTATGGGGGGCTATGGGGGCCTGGGGGGGGGTTTATGGGGTCTGGGAGGGGTTTATATGGGGGGCTGTGGGGGTAAAGGGGGGGTTATGGGGGTCTGGGGGGGGCTATGGGGTCTGGGTGGGGTCTACATGGGGGTTTATGGGGGGCTATGGGGGGCTATGGGGGCATAGGAGGGGTCTGGAGTGGTTTATGGGGGTCTATGAGGGTCTGTGTGGGGTTATGGGGGACTATGGGGGTGTGGGGGGGGGGCTATGGGGATCTATGGGATCTTTATGGGTTGCTATGAGTCCCTATGGGGTTTCAGCAGGGTCCCTATGGGTCTATATGGGTCTCAATGGGGTCTCATTGGGGTTCCTATGGGTCTCTATGGGGTCTCATTGGGGTCCCTATGGGTCTCTATGGGGTCTCATTGGGGTCCCTATGGGTCCCTATGGGTCTCTATGGGGTCTCATTGGGGTTCCTATGGGTCCCTATGGGTCTCTATGGGGTCTCATTGGGGTCCCTATGGGTCTCTATGGGGTCTCATTGGGGTCCCTATGGGTCCCTATGGGTCTCTATGGGGTCTCATTGGGGTTCCTATGGGTCTCTATGGGGTCTCATTGGGGTCCCTATGGGTCTCTATGGGGTCTCATTGGGGTCCCTATGGGTCCCTATGGGCCTCTATGGGGTCTCATTGGGGTTCCTATGGGTCCCTATGGGCCTCTATGGGGTCTCATTGGGGTTCCTATGGGTCCCTATGGGTCTCTATGGGGTCTCATTGGGGTCCCTATGGGTCTCTATGGGGTCTCATTGGGGTCCCTATGGGTCCCTATGGGTCTCATTGGGGTCCCTATGGGTCTCTATGGGTCCCTATGGGCCTCATTGGGGTTCCTATGGGTCTCTATGGGTCCCTATGGGTCTCTATGGGGTCCCTATGGGTCCCTATGGGTCTCTATGGGGTCTCATTGGGGTTCCTATGGGTCCCTATGGGTCTCTATGGGGTCTCATTGGGGTTCCTATGGGTCCCTATGGGTCCCTATGGGTCCCTATGGGTCTCAATGGGGTCCCTATGGGTCCCTATGGGTCTCATTGGGGTCCCTATGGGTCCCTATGGGTCTCATTGGGGTCCCTATGGGTCTCATTGGGGTCCCTATGGGGTCTCAGTGGTTTCCCCCCCCCTTTGTCCTGCCCCACAGACAAGGAGCAGACGAAGCTGAAGGGCGTCATTTACTTCCAGGCCATCGAGGAGGTTTATTATGACCATGGGCAGATGGCCTGCAAGGTGTGGGGCAGATCTATGGGGCTGGGGGGGCTATGGGGTGGATCTATGGGGCTGGGGGGGCTATGGGGTGGATCTATGGGGCTGGGGGGGCTATGGGGTGGGTCTATGGGGCTGGGGGGGCTATGGGGTGGATCTATGGGGCTGGGGGGGCTATGGGGTGGATCTATGGGGCTGGGGGGACTATGGGGTGGGTCTATGGGGCTGGGGGGGCTATGGGGTGGGTCTATGGGGCTGGGGGGGCTATGGGGTGGGTCTATGGGGCTGGGGGGACTATGGGGTGGATCTATGGGGCTGGGGGGGCTATGGGGTGGGTCTATGGGGCTGGGGGGGCTATGGGGTGGATCTATGGGGCTGGGGGGGCTATGGGGTGGGTCTATGGGGCTGGGGGGGCTATGGGGTGGGTCTATGGGGCTGGGGGGGCTATGGGGTGGGTCTATGGGGCTGGGGGGACTATGGGGTGGATCTATGGGGCTGGGGGGGCTATGGGGTGGGTCTATGGGGCTGGGGGGGCTATGGGGTGGATCTATGGGGCTGGGGGGGCTATGGGGTGGATCTATGGGGCTGGGGGGGCTATGGGGTGGATCTATGGGGCTGGGGGGGCTATGGGGTGGGTCTATGGGGCTGGGATGGGGGGGCTGTGAGACAAAGCTATGGGGCTGGGGGAGATATGTGGGGCTTGGGGGGAGCTGTGGGGCTGGGAGGGGCTGGGTTTGGGTCTGTGGGGCTGGGGGTTGGAGCTGTGGGGCTGGGTTTGGGATCTATGGGGCTGGGGGTTGGAGCTGTGGGGCTGGGTTTGGGATCTATGGGGCTGGCAATGGGCTCTATGGGTCCACCTATGGCGCTGTCCATGGTGCTGACTTTAATCTATGGGTCCACCTATGGCGCTGTCCATGGTGCTGACTTTAATCTATGGGTCCATCTATGTCGCTGTCCATGGTGCTGACTTCCATCTGTGGGTCCATCTATGTCGCTGTCCATGGTGCTGACTTCCATCTATGGGTCCGTCCGTGGTGCTGTCCATGGTGCTGACTCTTCCATCTATGGACTCTATGGGTCCATCTATGGGCTCTGTGAGCTCTATGGGTCTGCCTATGGGCTCTATGGGTCAATCTATGGGCATTATGGGTCCATCTATGAGCCCTATGGGCTCTATGGGTCCATCTATGGGCTCTGTGAGATCTATGGGTCCATCTATGAGCTCTATGGGTCTGGCTACGGGCTCTATGGGTCTGGCTATGGGCTCTATGGGTTCTATGGGTCAATCTGTGGGTCCATCTATGGGCTCTATGGGCTCTATGGGTCCGGCTGTGGGCTCTATGGGTACATCTATGGGCTCTACGGGCTCTATGGGTCCATCTATGGGCTCTGTGAGCTCTATGGGTCTGGCTATGGGCTCTATAGGCTCTATGGGTCCATGTATGAGCTCTATGGGCTCTATGGGTCAATCTATGGGTCTGGCTATGGGCTCTATGGGTCCATCTATGGGTCCGTCGATGCCTCTGTCCGTGGTGCTGACGGCCCCATTGCTCCCCACAGAGCCCCCAGCCCCGGCTGACGTTCTGCCTCAAGACCTTTGGGCGACTCTTCTGCCTGGTGGCTCCCAGCGGGGAAGCGCTGCGCATCTGGATGGACGCTCTGCTGGCTGCACTCGGCACCGGACGGGACCAGGGGGTCATAGAGAGGGACCAGAGAGACCTGGGAGGACTGTAGAGAGGGATCATAGAGACTTGGGAGGACCATAGAGACCTGGGAGGACCATAGAGACTTGGGAGGACCATAGAGACTTAGGAGGATCATAGAGACTTGGGAGGACCATAGAGACTTGGGAGGACTCTAGGGAAGGGGTCATAGAGAGGGACCAGAGAGAAACGGGACCATAGAGAGGGACCATAGAGAACTGGGAGGACTGTAGAGAGGGATCATAGAGACTTTGGAGGACCATAGAGACTTTGGAGGGTCATAGAGACTTAGGAGGATCATAGAGACTTAGGGGGATCATAGAGACTTGGGAGGATCATAGAGACTTGGGAGGACTCTAGGGAGGACCATAGAGACTTGGGAGGACCATAGAGACTTAGGAGGATCATAGAGACTTGGGAGGACCATAGAGACTTGGGAGGACCATAGAGACTTGGGAGGACCATAGAGACTTAGGGGGATCATAGAGACTTAGGAGGATCATAGAGACTTGGGGGGATCATAGAGACTTGGGAGGATCACAGAGACTTAGGAGGATCATAGAGACTTGGGAGGATCATAGAGACTTAGGGGGTCATAGAGACTTGGGAGGACTCTAGGGAAGGGATCATAGAGACTTGGGAGGATCATAGAGACTTGGGAGGACCATAGAGACTTAGGAGGATCATAGAGACTTGGGAGGACCATAGAGACTTAGGGGGATCATAGAGACTTGGGAGGACCATAGAGACTTAGGGGGTCATAGAGACTTGGGAGGACTCTAGGGAAGGGATCATAGAGACTTGGGAGGACCATAGAGACTTAGGAGGATCATAGAGACTTGGGGGGATCATAGAGACTTGGGAGGACTCTAGGGAATTGGTCATAGAGACATAGGAGGACTGTAGAGAGGGATCATAGAGACTTGGGAGGACCATAGAGACTTAGGAGGATCATAGAGACTTGGGAGGACTCTAGGGAGGACCATAGAGACAAGGAAGGGACCATAGAGAGGGATCATAGAGACCTGGGAGGACCATAGAGACTTGGGAGGACTCTGGGGAGGGACCATAGAGACCTGGGAAGACTGTAGAGAGGTATCATAGAGAGGGGCCATAGAGACTTGGGAGGGCCATAGAGACTTGGGACCATAGAGATTTGGGAGGACTCTAGGGAGGACCATAGAGACCATAGGGATCATAGTGAGGGATCATAGAGGCTTGGGAGAACTGTAGGGAGGGACCATAGAGATGGAGGAGGACCATAGAGAGGGACCATAGAGACTTTGGAGGACTATAGAGACCATAGAGATGTAGGAGGACTGTAGAGCCATTGGGGGACCATAGTGACCCATAGAGACCCCATAGGGAGACATAGAGACATATAGGGACCCATAGAACCCCATAGAGTGACCCATAGGGACACACTGAGCCCCATAGCGACCCCAAATCCCAATAAATGACCCCAAAAAGACATTGAGAGGCATCTGTGACCCATTGGGGCCCCATAGACACCAATGGGACCCCAATAGGACCCCAATGGAACCCCAGTAGGACCCCATAGCCATCAATGGGACCCCATAGACCCCAATGGGACCCCATAGACATCAATGGGACCCCATAGACCCCAATAGGACCCCATAACCCCCAATGGGATCCCATAGACCCCAATGGGACCCCATAGACATCAATGGGACCCCGTAGACCTCAATGGGACCCCAATAGGACCCCATAGAAATCAATGGGACCTCATAGACCTCAATGGGATCCAATAGACCCCAATAGGTCCCCCATAGACCCTAATGGAACCCCATAGACATCAATGGGACCCCATAGACCCCAATAGGGCCCCATAGACATCAATGGGACCCCATAGACATCAGTGGGACCCCATAGACTCCAATGGGACCCCATAGACATCAATGGGACCCCATAGACCTCAATGGGACCCTCATAGACCCCAATAGGACCCCATAGACCCCAATGGGACCCCAATAGGACCCCATAGAAATCAATGGGACCCCATAGACAGCAATGGGATCCAATAGACCCCAATAGGAACCCCATAGACCCTAATGGGACCCCATAGACATCAATGGGACCCCATAGATCCCACACCACAGCTCTTTATTGCCCCCATCCGGCCCCATAGACATCAATGGGACCCCATAGACCCCAATGGGACCCCATAGACCCCAATAGGACCCCATAGACCCCAATGGGACCCCATAGACCCCAATGGGACCCCATAGCCATCAATGGGAACCCCATAGACATCAGTGGGACCCCATAGACCCCAATAGGACCCCATAACCCCCAATGGGACCCCATAGACCCCAATGGGACCCCATAGACATCAATGGGACCCCATAGACATCAATGGGACCCTCATAGACCCCAATAGGACCCCAATAGGGCCCCATAGAAATCAATGGGACCCCATAGACCTCAATGGGATCCAATAGACCCCAATAGGAACCCCATAGACCCTAATGGGACCCCATAGATCCCACACCACAGCTCTTTATTGCCCCCATCCGGCCCCATAGACATCAATGGGACCCCATAGACCCCAATGGGACCCCATAGACCCCAATAGGACCCCATAGACCCCAATGGGACCCCATAGACCCCAATGGGACCCCATAGCCATCAATGGGAACCCCATAGACATCAGTGGGACCCCATAGACCCCAATAGGACCCCATAACCCCCAATGGGACCCCATAGACCCCAATGGGACCCCATAGACATCAATGGGACCCCATAGACATCAATGGGACCCTCATAGACCCCAATAGGACCCCAATAGGGCCCCATAGAAATCAATGGGACCCCATAGACCTCAATGGGATCCAATAGACCCCAATAGGAACCCCATAGACCCTAATGGGACCCCATAGATCCCACACCACAGCTCTTTATTGCCCCCATCCGGCCCCATAGACATCAATGGGATCCCATAGACCCCAATAGGACCCCATAGACCCCAATGGGATCCAATAGACCCCAATGGGACCCCATAGACCTCAATGGGACCCTCATAGACCCCAATAGGACCCCAATAGGGCCCCATAGACATCAATGGGACCCCATAGACCTCAATGGGATCCAATAGACCCCAATAGGAACCCCATAGACCCTAATGGGACTCCATAGATCCCACACCACAGCTCTTTATTGCCCCCATCCGGCCCCATAGACCCCAATGGGACCCCATAGACCCCAATAGGACCCCATAGACCCCCATAGACATCAATGGGACCCCATAGATCCCAATGGGACCCCATAGACCCCAATAGGGCCCCATAGACCCCAATGGGACCCCATAGACTCCAATGGGACCCCATAGATCCCACACCACAGCTCTTTATTGCCCCCATCCGGTCCCATAGACATCAATGGGACCCCATAGACCCCAATGGGATCCAATAGACCCCAATGGGACCCCATAGCCATCAATGGGACCCCAATAGGACCCCATAGACCCCAATGGGACCCCAATGGGACCCCATACACCCTAATGGGACCCCATAACCCCCAATAGGACCCCAGTAGGGCCCCATAGAAATCAATGGGACCCCATAGACCCCAATGGGATCCCAATAGGACCCCAATGGGACCCCATACACCCTAATGGGACCCCATAGACCCCAATGGGACCCCATAGACCCCAATAGGACCCCATAGACCCCAATGGGATCCAATAGACCCCAATGGGACCCCATAGACACCAACAGGACCCCATAGACCCCAACAGGTCCCCATAGACATCAATGGGACCCCATAGACCCCAATGGGACCACATAGACATCAATGGGATCCAATAGACCCCAATGGGACCCCATAGACCTCAATGGGACCCTCATAGACCCGAATAGGACCCCAATAGGGCCCCATAGAAATCAATGGGACCCCATAGACCTCAATGGGACCCCATAGACCTCAATAGGTCCCCCATAGACCCTAATGGGACCCCATAGACATCAATGGGACCCAATAGATCCCACACCACAGCTCTTTATTGCCCCCATCCGGCCCCATAGACATCAATGGGACCCCATAGACCTCAATGGGACCCTCATAGACCCCAATGGGACCCCATAGCCATCAATGGGACCCCAATAGGACCCCATAGACCCCAATGGGACCCCATACACCCTAATGGGACCCCATAACCCCCAATAGGACCCCAATAGGGCCCCATAGAAATCAATGGGACCCCATAGACCCCAATGGGACCCCATAGACCCCAGTGGGACCCCATAGACCCCAATAGGATTCAATAGCCATTAGTGGGACCCCATAGACCCCAATAGGACCCCATAGACCTCAATGGGACCCCATAGACCCCAATGGGACCCCATAGACATCAATGGGGGGGGATTCTATTGGGGTCCCATTATAAGAGGGGCAATAATAGGAGGACCCACACCCACCCCCCCACCCCCCTCATAGCCCCGCCCCCATCCGCTAGGGACTTCCGCTCCCATGAGCCCTCGGGGCTCCCTGACCCCGGATGTGATCCCTGGGGGTCGACGGCGGCCATCTTGGGGCCGGCAGGGGTCACGTGGGCGGCCATCTTGGCCCCGCTCCTCTTCCCATTGGTGCTGCCGTTGCTGTCGGCGGCCATCTTGGATTCCGTGGGGGCCGCCATGTTGGAATCATTGGGGGCCGCCATGTTGGATCCATTGGCCGCCATGTTGGACCCATTGGACGCCATCTTGGATCCATCGCCCGCCATCTTAGATCCATCGGCCGCCATCTTAGATCCATCGGCGGCCATCTTGGATCCATCGGCCGCCATCTTGGATCCATTGGCCGCCATCTTGGATCCATCGGCGGCCATCTTGGATCCTCCGGGCGCCGCCATGTTGGATCCATTGGCAGCCATCTTGGAGCCAGCGTCGGCGGCCATCTTGGATCCATCGGCGGCCATCTTGGATCCATCGGCGGCCATCTTGGATCCATCGGCCGCCATCTTGGACCCATTGGACGCCATGTTGGACCCATTGGACGCCATCTTGGATCCATCGGCCGCCATCTTGGACCCTCCGTGGGGCAGCCCGGTGTGGTTATGGGGCAGGTTATGGGGCAGGTTATGGGGCAGGTTATGGGGCAGCAGCTCCAATCGGGGTAAATTGGGGGCGAAGAAGGTTTTGTTGCTCAGATCCCGGTTACAGAAGTCGCCATAACAGCAGGAGCCCCTCAGCCCCACGGCGCCGTCCCCACGCGTCACCTGGGTGCAGTCGGGGTCACGGACGCAGCCACGAACCTCCCGCCATAGGGTCAGGCCGCCTGGGGGGGGGGGGGACACATAGGGGGACGTTAGGCCCCATAGGTTGGGTATAGGACCCATTGGTTGGGAATAGGACCCATAAGTTGGGTATAGGGCCCATTGGTTGGGTATAGGGCCCATAAGTTGGGTATAGGGCCCATAGGTTGGAGATTGGGGCCCATAGGTTGGTATTGGGGCCCATAAGTTGGGTATAGGGCCCATAGGTTGACCATTGGACCCATAAGTTGGGTATAGGGCCCATTGGTTGGGGGTTGTGACCCATAGGTTGGTATTGGGACCCATAAGTTGGGTATAGGGCCCATAGGTTGACCATTGGACCCATAGGTTGGGTATAGGGCCCATAGGTTGGTATTGGGACCCATAGGTTGGTATTGGGACCCATAGGTTGCTATAGGGCCCATAGGTTGGTATTGGGACCCATAGGTTGCTATAGGGCCCATAGGTTGGATATAGGGCCCATAGGTTACATATAGGGCCCATAGGTTCCTATAGGCCCCATAGGTTACATATAGGGCCCATAGGTTGCTATAGGGCCCATAGGTTGCTATAGGCCCCATAGGTTGCATATAGGGCCTATAGGTTGGATATAGGGCCCATAGGTTACATATAGGGCCCATAGGTTGCTATAGGGCCCATAGGTTGGATATAGGGCCCATAGGTTGCTATAGGGCCCATAGGTTACTATAGGGCCCATAGGTTGGATATAGGGCCCATAGGTTGCATATAGGGCCCATAGGTTGCTATAGGCCCCATAGGTTACATATAGGGCCCATAGGTTGCTATAGGGCCCATAGGTTGCTATAGGGCCCATAGGTTACATATAGGGCCCATAGGTTGGATATAGGGCCCATAGGTCGATATAGGGCCCATAGGTTACATACAGGGCCCATAGGTTACATATAGGGCCCATAGGTTGCATATAGGGCCCATAGGTTGGATATAGGGCCCATAGGTTGCTATAGGGCCCATAGGTTACATATAGGGCCCATAGGTTACATATAGGGCCCATAGGTTACATATAGGGCCCATAGGTTGCTATAGGGCCCATAGGTTGCTATAGGGCCCATAGGTTACATATAGGGCCCATAGGTTACATATAGGGCCCATAGGTTACATATAGGGCCCATAGGTTGCATATAGGGCCCATAGGTTGGATATAGGGCCCATAGGTTGCTATAGGGCCCATAGGTTACATATAGGGCCCATAGGTTACATATAGGGCCCATAGGTTACATATAGGGCCCATAGGTTGCTATAGGGCCCATAGGTTACATATAGGGCCCATAGGTTACATATAGGGCCCATAGGTTACATATAGGGCCCATAGGTTGCTATAGGGCCCATAGGTTGCTATAGGGCTCATAGGTTACATATAGGGCCCATAGGTTACATATAGGGCCCATAGGTTACATATAGGGCCCATAGGTTACATATAGGGCCCATAGGTTACATATAGGGCCCATAGGTTCCCATGGAGCCCCCCTTGTTGCCATGGAAACCCCTCCCCCCTCCCTCCCCAGGTTACCATGACAACCCTCCCTCCTCCCCCTCCCATTCCAGGTTACCATGGTAACAAACCCCGCCCCTTGTTACCATGGAAACAAACCCTGCCCCTTGTTACCATGGAAACAAACCCCGCCCCTTGTTACCATGGTAACAAACCCCGCCCCCCGTTCCCATGACAACCCCCCTGTCACTCACCGACGCTGACGGTGACGTTGCCATGGAAACAGGCCGTCATGTCGCCATAGCAACGCACGGCGCTGTCGTTGCGGGCGGGGCACGGACCCGTGGGGGGGCAGCCGAAACACCAGCGGAAGTTGGGGGCGGGACTTCCGGTGGCGTTGCCTAGCAACAAGAATAGAGGCCTGTAGGGGACTATGGAGCCTATGGGGACACAGAGAGACCCCATAGAAACACATAGAGACCATTAGAAACCCATAGAGACCCCATAGAGACCCATAGAGACCCATAGAGACCCCATAGAGACCCATAGGGACACATAGAGACCCATAGAAACCCATAGAGACCCCATAGAGACCCATAGGGACCCATAGAGACCCATAGAGACCCATAGAGCCCCATGTACCCCCCATAGAGCCCTATAGAGAATCCATCTCCCCCCATATCACCCCATATCCCCCATATCCCCCATATACCCCCCTATTACCCCCCATATCCCCCCCATAGAGCCCTATAGGGACCCCATATCCCCCCATATCCCCCCACATCCCCCCATATAACCCCCATATCCCCCCATATCCCACCATATCCCCCATATAACCCCATATAACCCCATATCCCCCCATATCCCCCATATAACCCCATATATCCCCCCATATCCCCCATATAACCCCATATAACCCCATATCCCCCCATATAACCCCATATAACCCCATATAACCCCATATCCCCCCATATCCCCCATATAACCCCATATAACCCCATATCCCCCCATATCCCCCATATAACCCCATATAACCCCATATCCCCCCATATCCCCCATATAACCCCATATATCCCCCCATATCCCCCATATAACCCCATATAACCCCATATCCCCCCATATCCCCCCATATAACCCCATATAACCCCATATCCCCCCATATCCCCCATATAACCCCATATAACCCCATATCCCCCCATATCCCCCATATAACCCCATATAACCCCATATCCCCCCATATAACCCCATATAACCCCATATCCCCCCATATAACCCCATATCCCCCCATATCCCCCCATATAACCCCCATATCCCCCATATATCCCCATATCCCCCCCATACCCCCCCATATCCCCCCATATCCCCCTATATAACCCCATATAACCCCATAACCCCCTTATTACCCCCCATATCCCCCCCATATCCCCCCTATATCCCCCCATATCCCCCCTATATCCCCCCTATATCCCCCCATATCCCCCCATATCCCCCATATCCCCCATATCCCCCATATAACCCCCATATCCCCCCATATCCCCCCATATAACCCCATATCCCCCCATATCCCCCCCATAGAGCCCTATAGGGACCCCATATCCCCCCATATAACCCCATATAACCCCTATATCCCCCATATAACCCCATATCCCCCCATATATCCCCCATATAACCCCATATCCCCCCATATCCCCCCTATATAACCCAATATAACCCCATTATACCCCTATTACCCCCCATATCCCCCCCATATCTCTCCATATCCTCCTCATGTCCCCCCATAACCCCCTTATTACCCCCCATATCCCCCCATATAACCCCATATCCCCCCATATCCCCCCATATAACCCCATATCCCCCCATATCCCCCCATATCCCCCCATATAACCCCATATCCCCCCATATCCCCCCATATAACCCCATATCCCCCCCATATCCCCCCATATCCCCCCATATAACCCCATATCCCCCCATATCCCCCCCATAGAGCCCTATAGGGACCCCATATCCCCCCATATAACCCCATATAACCCCTATATCCCCCATATAACCCCATATCCCCCCATATATCCCCCATATAACCCCATATCCCCCCATATCCCCCCTATATAACCCAATATAACCCCATTATACCCCTATTACCCCCCATATCCCCCCCATATCTCTCCATATCCTCCTCATGTCCCCCCATAACCCCCTTATTACCCCCCATATCCCCCCATATCCCCCCATATCCCCCCATATCCCCCCATATCCCCCCATATCCCCCCCATATCCCCCCATATAACCCCATATAACCCCATATCCCCCCTATTACCCCCCATATCCCCCCATATCCCCCCATATAACCCCATATCCCCCCCATATCCCCCCTATTACCCCCCATATCCCCCCATATCCCCCCATATCCCCCCTATTACCCCCCATATCCCCCCCATATCCCCCCATATCCCCCTATATCCCCCCATATCCCCCCATATAACCCCATATATCCCCCCATATAACCCCATATCCCCCCATATAACCCCATATCCCCCCATATCCCCCCTATATCCCCCCATATAACCCCATACCCCCCCTATATCCCCCCATATCCCCCCATATAACCCCATATAACCCCATATCCCCCCTATATCCCCCCTATATTCCCCTATATCCCCCCATATCCCCCCATACCCCCCCTATATCCCCCCATATAACCCCATATCCCCCCATATCCCCCCCATATCCCCCCATATCCCCCCTATATCCCCCTATATCCCCCCATATCCCCCCATATCCCCCCTATTACCCCCCATATCCCCCCTATAACCCCCCATATAACCCCATATCCCCCCTATATCCCCCCATATCCCCCCATATCCCCCCATATCCCCCCATATCCCCCCTATATCCCCCCATATCCCCCCATATCCCCCCCATATCCCCCCCATATCCCCCCTATATCCCCCCATATCCCCCCATATCCCCCCATATCCCCCCTATATCCCCCCATATCCCCCCATATCCCCCCCATATCCCCCCCATATCCCCCCTATATCCCCCCATATCCCCCCATATCCCCCCATATCCCCCTATACCTGTCCCTATGGGTACCACGGGCATCCCCCGTTCCCCCATCTCGATGTTCCCGTTACATTCCGGTTTATCGCAGTTTCTCCTTTGAACATAAACAACGACCCCCCCCCCCCCAGGACCCCCCCCATATCCTCCTCCCCCCCCCCCCCGGCCGCCATCTTGGCCGCCATCTTGGATCCCCCCCCCCCTTATTTCCAACGCTCGTTCGTTGCTGCCCGTTTGGCCCCGCCCACAACCGCGGGCAGCCAATGAGAAACGGCCGTGACCTGTAGGGGGATACAATGGGGGGGGGTGTTAGGGGATGGACCCCCATAGACCCCATTAGAACCTATAGAGAACCCCCCCCCATAGACCCCTATAGACCCCATAGAGAACCACCCCCCCCCATAGATCTCTATAGACTCCCCTATAAGGACTCCCCCTATGGACCCCCCCCGCATACACCCACATATAGGGACCCCCCCCCATAGACCCCCTTTAAGACCCCCCCATAGCCCCCCATATAGGGACCCCCCCCCATAGACCCCTATAGACCCCATAGAGACCCCCTCCCCATTAGAACCTATAGAGACCCCATATAGGGACCCCCCCCTTAGAAACCCTATAGACCCCATAGAGACCCCCCCCCATTAGAACCCATAGAGACCCCATATAGGGACCCCCCCTATAGACACCTATAGACCCCATATAGGGACCCCACCATAGACCCCATAGAGACCCCATAGAGAACCCCCCTATAGACCCCATAGAGACCCCATATAGGGACCCCCCCCATAGACCCCATAGAGGGACCCCCTTATAGACCCCATAGAGACCCCATATAGGGACCCCCCCCATAGACCCCATAGAGACCCCATAGAGGGACCCCCCTATAGACCCCATAGAGACCCCATAGAGAACCCCCCTATAGACCCCATAGAGACCCCATATAGGGACCCCCCCCATAGACCCCTATAGACCCCATAGGGGGGGGGTTAGGGGATGGACCCCCATTAGAACCCATAGACCCCATAGAGAAACCCTATAGACCCCTATAGACCCCATAGACCCCTATAGACCCCATAGAGAACCCCCCCCCCATTAGAACCTATAGAGACCCCATATAGGGACCCCCCCTATAGACCCCATAGAGACCCCATATAGGGACCCCCCCCATAGACCCCATAGAGACCCCATATAGGGACCCCCCTATAGACCCCATAGAGACCCCATACAGGGACCCCCCCATAGACCCCTATAGACCCCATAGAATGAGGGGGGGGTTAGGGGATGGACCCCCATTATACCCCATTAGAACCTATAGAGAACCCCCCCCATAGACCCCTATAGACCCCATATAGGAACCCCCCCTATAGACCCCTATAGACCCCATATAGGGACCCCCCCTATAGACCCCATAGAGAACTCCCCCCCATAGACCCCTATAGACCCCATATAGGGACCCCCCTATAGACCCCTATAGACCCCATAGAGAACCCCCCCCCAATTAGAACCTATAGAGACCCCATATAGGGACCCCCCCCCATAGACCCCATTGAGACCCCATATAGGGACCCCCCCTATAGACCCCATAGAGACCCCATATAGGGACCCCCCCCATAGACCCCTATAGACCCCATAGAGACCCCCCCCCATTAGAACCCATAGAGACCCCATATAGGGACCCCCCCCATAGACCCCATAGAGACCCCATATAGGGACCCCCCCATAGACCCCATAGAGACCCCATATAGGGACCCCCCTATAGACCCCATAGAGACCCCATATAGGGACCCCCCCCATAGACCCCATAGAGACCCCATATAGGGACCCCCCCATTAGAACCCTATAGACCCACAGAGACACATAGGGACCCATAGAGACCCATAGAGACCCATAGAGACCCATAGAGACCCATAGGGACCCCATAGGGACACATAGAGACCCATAGAGACCCATAGAGACCCATAGGGACCCATAGAGACACATAGGGACCCATAGAGACACATAGAGCCCCATGGAGACCCCATAGAGACCCATAGAGACCCATAGGGACCCATAGAGACCCATGGAGACCCCATAGAGACCCATAGAGACCCATAGGGACCCATAGAGACCCATGGAGACCCCATAGAGACCCATAGAGACCCATAGGGACCCATAGAGACCCATAGAGCCCCATAGGGACCCATAGAGACCCATAGAGACCCATAGAGACCCATAGAGACCCATAGGGACCCATAGAGACCCATAGAGACCCCATAGAGTCCCATAGAGACCCATAGAGACCCATAGAGACCCATAGGGACCCATAGAGACCCATAGGGACCCATAGAGACCCATAGAGACCCATAGGGACCCCATAGAGACCCATAGAAACCCATAGGGACCCATAGAGACCCATAGAGACACATAGGGACCCATAGAGACCCATAGAGCCCCATAGAGACCCATAGGGACCCATAGAGACCCATAGAGACCCATAGAGACCCATAGAGACCCATAGAGACCCATAGGGACCCGTAGAGACCCATAGCGACCCATAGAGACCCATAGGGACCCCATAGAGACCCATAGAAACCCCATAGAGACCCATAGGGACCCATAGAGACCCATAGGGACCCATAGAGCCCCATGGAGACCTATAGAGACCCATAGAGACCCATAGAGACCCCATAGAGACCCATAGAGCCCTATGGAGACCTATAGAGACCCATAGGGACCCATAGAGACCCATAGGGACCCGTAGAGACCCATAGAGACCCATAGAGCCCCATAGGGACCCATAGAGACCCATAGAGACCCATAGGGACCCATAGGGACCCTCTATAAGGACCCCCCTTATGGGGTCGCTATGGGTCCCAGCCCCACAACTCACTCCACGTTACAGCCGCCATGGCCTCGCTGCAGACGTTGCTCTCAGCCCCACAAGTGACGGTTGTGGGGTGGCTGCAGCTCTGTCCTTCTGCCCCACAACTCAGACAACGCAGCCCCACAGCGCCTGCGGGACCCACAGCTATGGGTCAGACCCACATCTATGGGGCCAGACCCACATCTATGGGTCAGACCCACATCTATGGGGCCGGACCCACATCTATGGGTCAGACCCACATCTATGGGGCCGGACCCACATCTATGGGTCAGACCCACATCTATGGGTCAGACCCACATCTATGGGGCAGGACCCACATCTATGGGTCAGACCCACATCTATGGGGCCGGACCCACATCTATGGGTCAGACCCACATCTATGGGTCAGACCCACATCTATGGGGCAGGACCCACATCTATGGGTCAGACCCACATCTATGGGGCCGAACCCACTTCTATGGGTCAGACCCACATCTATGGGGCGTGACCCACATCTATGGGGCGCCCCACCCCTCTGTGTGTGTCACCGCCCCACCCTTCGGGCCGCGTCCCCGACGTGTCCCGTCCTGTCCCGCCCCATAGCGCCCCATAGCGGCATCTGCTGCCCCACACATCGCCCCATAGCGCCCCACAGACCCACAGCGCCCCTTTCCTGCCCCATAGATTGCCCCCACGGCCCCATAGACCTCTATGCCACCCCCCCTGCCCCATAGCGCCGTGACAGCTGCCCCATAGCGCCCCATAGCCCCATAAACCCCTCTGCCCCATAGCGCCCCATAGCGCCATAACACCCCTCTGCCCCATAGCGCCCCATAGAGCTCCATGCCACCCCCCCTGCCCCATAGCGCCGTGACAGCTGCCCCATAGCGCCCCATAGCCCCATAAACCCCTCTGCCCCATAGCGCCCCATAGCCCCATAACACCCCTCTGCCCCATAGCGCCCCATAGAGCTCCATGTCACCCCCCCCTGCCCCACGGCACCCTCTGCCCCATAGCGCCATGACAGCCGCCCCATAGCGCCCCACGGCCCCATAGGGCCCCATAGCCTCACGCCACCCCCCTGCCCCATAGCGCCCCATAGAGCTCCTTCACCCCACACCTCCGCCCCACATCGCCCCACATCTCTGCCCCATACCTGAGAGCAGCAGCAGCAGCAGCACCACGGGCAGCAGCCCCATAGATCCGTGCCCCATAGATCCGTGCCCCATAGCGCCGTGCCCCATAGCGCCGTGCCCTATAGCTCTGCCCCACATCCCCGTCCTGGCCCGGCGCCGTGGGGCGCAGCCGCCCCCATTTATGGCCGAGCTTATGGGGTGTGACTCGGGTGTGGGAGCCCCGGGGCTCCCCGCCCCATAGCGCACCCCATGGGATGCCCTGCCCCATAGACCTGCCCCATAGACCTGCCCCATAGCCCTGCCCCATAGCAAAGCCCCATAGACCTGCCCCATAGCAAAGCCCCATAGCAAAGCCCCATAAACCTGCCCCATAGACTTGCCCCATAGACCTGCCCCATAGCGCTGCCCCATAGCAAAGCCCCATAGCCCTACCCAAAGCCCTGCCCCATAGACCTGCCCCATAGCCCTGCCCCATAGCAAAGCCCCATAGCCCTGCCCCATAGCAAAGCCCCATAGCCCTGCCCCATAGCGCTGCCCCATAGCAAAGCCCCATAGACCTGCCCCATAGACTTGCCCCATAGCGCTGCCCCATAGCAAAGCCCCATAGCCCTGCCCCATAGCAAAGCCCCATAGACCTGCCCCATAGCAAAGCCCCATAGACTTGCCCCATAGACCTGCCCCATAGACCTGCCCCATAGACCTGCCCCATAGACCTGCCCCATAGCAAAGCCCCATAGCCCTGCCCCATAGCCCTGACCCATAGACCTCCCCATAGACCTGCCCCATAGCACAGCCCCATAGCAAAGCCCCATAGCCCTGCCCCATAGACCTGCCCCATAGTCCTGCCCCATAGACTTGCCCCATAGACTTGCCCCATAGACCTGCCCCATAGCCCTGCCCCATAGACCTGCCCCATAGACTTGCCCCATAGCGCTGCCCCATAGCGATGCCCCATAGCAAAGCCCCATAGCCCTGCCCCATAGCGCTGTCCCATAGCCCTGCCCCATAGCGCTGCCCCATAGACCTGCCCCATAGCGCTGCCCCATAGCAAAGCCCCATAGACCTGCCCCATAGACTTGCCCCATAGCGCTGCCCCATAGCAAAGCCCCATAGCAAAGCCCCATAGCCCTGCCCCATAGACCTACCCAAAGCCCTGCCCCATAGACCTGCCCCATAGCAAAGCCCCATAGCAAAGCCCCATAGCCCTGCCCCATAGCAAAGCCCCATAGCAAAGCCCTATAGCCCTGCCCCATAGACCTGCCCCATAGCAAAGCCCCATAGACCTGCCCCATAGACTTGCCCCATAGCCCTTCCCCATAGCGCTGCCCCATAGCGCTGCCCCATAGCCCTGTCCCATAGCCCTGCCCCATAGACCTGCCCCACAGACTTGCCCCATAGACCTGCCCCATAGCGCTGCCCCATAGCCCTGTCCCATAGCCCTGCCCCATAGCCCTGACCCATAGCTCTGCCCCATAGCCCTGCCCCATAGCGCTGCCCCATAGCAAAGCCCCATAGACCTACCCCATAGACCTGCCCCATAGACTTGCCCCATAGACCTGCCCCATAGCGCTGCCCCATAGCAAAGCCCCATAGACCTACCCCATAGCGCTGCCCCATAGACTTGCCCCATAGACCTGCCCCATAGCGCTGCCCTATAGCAAAGCCCCATAGACCTACCCAAAGCCCTGCCCCATAGACCTGCCCCATAGCGCTGCCCCATAGCGCTGCCCCATAGACCTGCCCCATAGACCTCCCCATAGCGCTGCCCCATAGCAAAGCCCCATAGCCCTGCCCCATAGCGCTGCCCCATAGCAAAGCCCCATAGCCCTGACCCATAGCTCTGCCCCATAGCTGGCCATGCCCCACAGCCCTGCCCCATAGACCTGCCCCATAGCGCTGCCCCATATACCTGCCCCATAGCAAAGCCCCATAGACCTGCCCCATAGCGCTGCCCCATAGCGCTGCCCCATAGCAAAGCACCCCACATCACCGCAATCCAAACTCCTTTAATGCCATCCAGATCTATGGGGCAGAGGGGGGGGGGGGGGAGGATCCACTTGTGGGGCTCAGCCCCATAGGATGAGGTTGAGTCCAATGGGGAGCAATGGGGTGAGACCCCAAATGTGTGGGGCGGAGCCGTGGGGCGGGGGGGGATCCCCGGGGAGCTGGTTACAGAACGACGCCCCACAGCACTTGGGGGGCGCCCCACGGATCCCGCCCCACAACCCCACGGGAGCCCCACACCAATGGGGGGACGCACAGCCACGGAACAGCCAGGGGGATCCCGTATCATCTATGGGGCAGAGAGCGGGGTCAGACCCATAGAGACCCATAGAGACACATAGTGACACATAGAGACCCATAGAGACCCATAGAGACCCATAGACACCCCATAGAGCCCCATAGACACCCCATACACACCCCATAGAGCCCCATAGACACCCCATAGAGCCCCACAGACACCCCATAGAGCCCCATAGACACCCCATAGCGCCCCATAGAGCCTCATAGACACCCCATAGAGCCCCATAGAACCCCATAGAGCCCCATAGACACCCCATAGAGCCCCATAGATTAGATCCCCAGCCCCATAGACACCCCATAGTGCCCCATAGAGCCCCATAGCTCCCCATAGAGCCCCATAGAGCCCCATAGACACCCCATAGAGCCCCATAGAGCCCCACAGACACACCATAGAGCCCCATAGACACCCCATAGAGCCCCATAGAGCCCCATAGACACCCCATACCCCCCAGCCCCACACCGTATGTGCTGGCAGTGACGCAGTGGGTCAGGCCGGGCTGGCAGCTGATCGCTGTGGGGCTGCAATGGGGCGCGGGGCCTTCACAGCTCCAACAGCGCAGAGAGGGGGGGGGAGAGGGATCGTCTGCACCAGTATAGACCAGTAGGGACCAGTAAGGACCCATAGGGACCCATAGAGACCCATAGTGCCCCATAGAGCCCCATAGAGACCCCATAGAGACCCATAGAGACCCATAGAGCCCCATAGAGACCCCATAGTGCCCCATAGAGACCCATAGAGACCCATAGAGACCCATAGAGACACAGAGACCCCATAGAGACCCATAGAGACCCCATAGAGACCCATAGAGACCCCATAGGGACCCATAGAGACCCATAGACACCCCATAGAGACCCACAGAGACCCACAGAGACCCATAGTGACACATAGAGACCCATAGAGACACAGAGACCCCATAGAGACCCATAGAGACCCATAGGGACCCATAGGGACCCCATAGAGACCCATAGAGACCCATAGAGACACAGAGAGACCCATAGAGACCCCATAGAGACCCATAGAGACCCATAGGGACCCATAGAGACCCCATAGAGACCCATAGAGACACAGAGACCCCATAGAGACCCCATAGAGCCCCATAGAGCCCCATAGAGCCCCACAGACACCCCATAGAACCCCATAGAGCCCCATAGAGCCCCATAGACACCCCATAGAGCCCCATAGATTAGATCCCCAGCCCCATAGACACCCCATAGTGCCCCATAGATTAGATCCCCAGCCCCATAGACACCCCATAGAGCCCCATAGACACCCCATAGCGCCCCATAGACACCCCATAGAGCCCCATAGACACCCCATAGACACCCCATAGACACCCCATAGACACCCCATAGCGCCCCATAGACACCCCATAGAGCCCCATAGACACCCCATAGAACCCCATAGACACCCCATAGACACCCCATAGAGCCCCATAGACACCCCATAGAACCCCATAGATTAGATCCCCAGCCCCATAGACACCACATAGTGCCCCATAGAGCCCCATAGAGCCCCATAGAGCCCCTTGAGCCCCATAGGCACCCCATAGAACCCCATAGACACCCCATAGACACCCCATAGAGCCCCATAGACACCCCATAGCGCCCAATAGACACCCCATAGAGCCCCATAGCGCCCCATAGACACCCCATAGAGCCCCATAGACACCCCATAGAGCCCCATAGAGCCCCATAGACACCCCATACAGCCCCATAGACACCCCATAGAGCCCCATAGACACCCCATACAGCCCCATAGACACCCCATAGACACCCCATAGAGCCCCATAGAGCCCCATAGACACCCCATAGAGTCCCATAGAAACCCATAGAGCCCCACAGAGCCCCATAGAGCCCCATAGACACCCCATAGAGCCCCATAGACACCCCATAGCACCCCATAGAGCCCCATAGACACCCCATAGAGCCCCATAGACACCCCATAGCGCCCCATAGACACCCCATAGAGCCCCATAGACACCCCATAGCGCCCAATAGACACCCCATAGAGCCCCATAGACACCCCATAGAGCCCCATAGACACCCCATAGCGCCCAATAGACACCCCATAGAGCCCCATAGACACCCCATAGACACCCCATAGAGCCCCATAGAGCCCCATAGAGCCCCATAGACACCCCATAGCGCCCCATAGAGCCCCATAGACACCCCATAGAGCCCCATAGACAACCCATAGTGCCCCATAGATTAGATCCCCAGCCCCATAGACACCCCATAGTGCCCCATAGAGCCCCATAGACACCCCATAGCGCCCCATAGAGCCCCATAGAGCCCCATAGAGACCCTATAGAGACCCATAGCGACCCATAGAGACCCCATAGCGCCCCATAGCCCCCCATAGACACCCCATAGAGCCCCATAGACACCCCAAAGAACCCCATAGAGCCCCATAGACACCCCATAGAACCCCATAGAGCCCCATAGACACCCCATAGAACCCCATAGAACCCCATAGACACCCCATAGAACCCCATAGAGCCCCATAGAGCCCCATAGACACCCCATAGAGCCCCATAGATTAGATCCCCAGCCCCACAGACACCCCATAGTGCCCCATAGAGCCCCATAGACACCCCATAGAGCCCCATAGAGCCCCATAGACACCCCATAGCGCCCCATAGACACCCCATAGAGCCCCATAGTGCCCCATAGACACCCCATAGCTCCCCATAGAGCCCCATAGACACCCCATAGCGCCCCATAGAGCCCCATAGACACCCCATATCCCCCCATATCCCCCCATACCCCCCAGCCCCACACCGTAGGTGCTGGCAGTGACGCAGTGGGTCAGGCCGGGCTGGCAGCTGATCGCTGTGGGGCTGCAATGGGGCGCGGGGCCTTCACAGCTCCAACAGCGCAGAGAGGGGGGGGGAGCGGGATCCTCTGCACCAGTACAGACCAGTAGGGACCAGTAAGGACCCATAGGGACCCATAGATCCCCCCATATCCCCCCATACACCCCATATAACCCCCATATCCCCCCCATAGGGCTCCATAGATCCCCCCCATGTCCCCCCATATTCCCCCCATATCCCCCCCGTATCCCCCCATATAACCCCCATATCCCCCCATACACCCCATATAACCCCCATATCCCCCTATATAACCCCCATGTCCCCCCCATATCCCTCCATACACCCCATATCCCCCCCATGTCCCCCCATAGGGTCCCATAGAGACCCCCATCTCCCCCCATATCCCCCCCATATCCCCCCATACACCCCATATAACCCCCATCTCCCCCCATAGGGCCCCATAGATCCCCCCATATCCCTCCATATCCCCCTATATAACCCCCATATCCCCCCATATAACCCCCATATCCCCCCCATGTCCCCCCATAGGGTCCCATAGATCCCCCCATATCCCCGCATACACCCCATATAACCCCCATATCCCCCCATAGAGCCCTATAGAGACCCCCATCTCCCCCATATAACCCCCATACACCCCATATCCCCCCCATGTCCCCCCATACACCCCATATAACCCCCATATCCCCCCATATCCCCCTATATAACCCCCATATCCCCCCATGTCCCCCCATAGGGTCCCATAGATCCCCCCATATCCCCCTATATATCCCCCCATAGGGTCCCATATCCCCCCCATGTCCCCCCATATCCCCCCATAGGGCTCCATATCCCCCCCATATCCCTCCATATCCCCCCATATCACCCCCATGTCCCCCCATAGGGCCCTATAGGGATCCCGTCTCCCCCCATAGGGCCCCATATCCCCCCCATATCCCCCCATACACCCCATATAACCCCCATATCCCCCCATATAACCCCCATATTCCCCCATAGGGCCCCATAGGGACCCCATATCCCCCCATAGGGCCCCATATCCCCCCCATATCCCCCCATATAACCCCCATATCCCCCCATAGGTCCCCATATCCCCCCATGTCCCCCCATATCCCCCCCATATCCCCCTATATAACCCCCATATCCCCCCATACACCCCATATAACCCCCATCTCCCCCCATAGGTCCCCATATCCCCCCATATAACCCCCATATCCCGCCCATATCCCCCCATAGGGTCCCATAGATCCCCCCATATCCCCCCATACACCCCATATAACCCCCATATCCCCCCATATCCCCCTATATATCCCCCATATCCCCCCATAGGGCCCCATATCCCCCCCATATCCCCCCATATCACCCCCATGTCCCTCCATAGGGCCCTATAGGGATCCCGTCTCCCCCCATAGGGCCCCATATCCCCCCCATATCCCCCCATACACCCCATATAACCCCCATATCCCCCCATATAACCCCCATATTCCCCCATAGGGCCCTATAGAGACCCCATCTCCCCCCATAGGTCCCCATATCCCCCCCATGTCCCCCCATACACCCCATATAACCCCCATATCCCCCCATATCCCCCTATATAACCCCCATATCCCCCCATATAACCCCCATATCCCCCCATACACCCCATATAACCCCCATATCCCCCCCATCTCCCCCCTTAGGGCCCTATAGAGCCCCCCATATCCCCACATACACCCCATATAACCCCCATATCCCCCCATATCCCCCTATATATCCCCCATATCCCCCCATAGGGCCCCATATCCCCCCCATATCCCCCCATATCACCCCCATGTCCCCCCATAGGGCCCTATAGGGACCCCGTCTCCCCCCATAGGGTCCCATATCCCCCCCATGTCCCCCCATAGGGCCCTATAGGGACCCCATCTTCCCCCATAGGGCCCCATAGATCCCCCCATGTCCCCCCATACACCCCATATCCCCCCCATGTCCCCCCATATAACCCCCATATCCCCCCCATCTCCCCCCATAGGGCCCCATAGACCCCCCCATATCCCCCCGTACCGTTGCACCCCCCCTGGCAGCACTTGGCCCCCCGGGTCCCATTGACGCTCTGTGCCATCAGCAGCCCCACACAGCGCCCCTCCCCCACACGGCCGCAGCCCCACAGCTCCGAGTCGCCAGGGGGCGCTGTGGGGAGACACGGATCAATGGGGACCCATAGGGACACATAGAGACACATAGAGACACATAGGGACATATAGGGACCCCATAGAGACACATAGGGACATATAGGGACACATAGGGACCCATAGGGACCCATAGAGACCCATTGAGACCCCATAGGGACCCATAGAGGCCCCATAGGGACACATAGGGACACATAGGGACACACAGAGACACATAGGGACCCATAGAGACACATAGAGACCCATAAGGACACATAGGGACCCATAGGGACACATAGGGACCCTATAGGGACCCATAGGGACACATAGGGACCCATAGGGACACATAGGGACACATAGGGACCCATAGGGACACATAGGGACCCATAGGGACCCATAGGGACACATAGGGACCCATAGGGACACATAGGGACACATAGGGACCCATAGAGACCCATAGGGACACATAGGGACCCATAGAGACACATAGGGACCCTATAGGGACCCATAGGGACCCATAGGGACCCCATAGGGACACATAGGGACCCTATAGGGACACATAGGGACCCATAGAGACCCATAGGGACCCATAGGGACACATAGGGACACATAGGGACCCATAGGGACACATAGGGACCCCATAGAGACCCATAGGGACCCATAGGGACACATAGGGACCCATAGGGACCCCATAGGGACACACAGGGACCCATAGAGACCCATAGGGGCCCATAGAGACACATAGGGACCCTATAGGGACCCATAGGGACACATAGGGACACATAGAGACCCCATAGGGACACATAGGGACCCATAGGGACCCATAGGGACACATAGGGACCCATAGAGACCCATAGGGACCCATAGGGACCCCATAGGGACCCCATAGGGACCCATAGAGACCCATAGGGACACATAGGGACCCATAGGGACCCATAGAGACCCATAGGGACACATAGGGACACATAGGGACCCCATAGAGACACATAGAGACCCATAGGGACACATAGAGACCCATAGGGACCCTATAGGGACCCATAGAGACACATAGGGACCCATAGGAACACATAGGGACACATAGGAACACATAGGGACCCATAGGGACCCATAGAGACCCATAGGGACACATAGGGACACATAGGGACCCATAGAGACCCATTGGGACCCATAGGGACACATAGGGACCCCATAGGGACCCATAGAGACCCATTGGGACCCATAGGGACACATAGGGACCCCATAGGGACCCATAGAGACCCATTGGGACCCATAGGGACACATAGGGACACATAGAGACACATTGGGACCCATAGAGACACATAGGGACCCATAGAAACCCATAGAGACCCATAGGGACCCATAGGGACACATAGGGACACATAGAGACACATAGAGACCCATAGGGATCCATAGGGACCCATAGGGACACATAGAGACACATAGGGACCCATAGGGACATATAGGGACCCATAGAGACCCCATAGGGACCCATAGAGACCCCATAGGGACACACAGGGACCCATAGGGACCCATAGAGACCCATAGGGACCCCATAGAGACACATAGGGACACACAGGGACCCATAGAGACCCCATAGGGACACACAGGGACCCATAGGGACCCATAGAGACACACAGAGACACATAGGGACCCATAGGGACCCATAGAGACCCATAGAGACCCATAGGGACCCGTAGGGACCCATAATGCCCCATAGGGACCCATAGAGACCCATAGAGACCCATAGAGACCCATAGGGACCCATAGAGACCCATAGAGACACATAGGGACACATAGAGACCCATAGAGACACATAGAGACCCATAGGGACCCATAGGGACACATAGAGACCCATAGGGACCCATAGGGACACATAGAGACCCCATAGGGACACATAGAGACCCATAGAGACCCCATAGGGACACATAGAGACACATAGAGACCCCATAGGGACCCATAGGGACCCATAGGGACCCATACAGACCCCATATATCCCCGCATAGGACCCCATAGACCCCCATAGAACCCCCCCCCAGACCCCATAGAGCCCCATTAGGACTCATAGAGCTCCATAGAGACCCCATAGCAACCCATAGAGCCCCATTTCCCCCCCATATCCCCCCATACCCCCCCATACATCCCCCCATAGGACCCCATAGACCCCATAACCCCATATATCCCCCCATAGGACCCCATATATCCCCCCAAAGGACTCCATAAATCCCCCCATAGGAGCCATATCCCCCCATATCCCCCCATATCCCTCATATATCCCCCCATATCCCCCCATATCCCCCATATCCCCCCATAGGACCCCATATCCCCCCATATCCCCCCATATATCCCCCCATATCCCCCCATATCCCCCCATATCCCCCCTATATCCCCCATATCCCCCCATATCCCCCATATCCCCCCATATCCCCCCCATATCCCCCCGTATCCCCCCGTATCCCCCCATATCCCCCATATCCCCCCATATCCCCCATATCCCCCCATACCAACCCCATATCCCCCCTATATCCCCCATATCCCCCCATATCCCCCCATATCCCCCCCATATCCCCCCTATATCCCCCCATATAACCCTATATCCACCCCATATCCCCCTATATCCCCCCATATCCCCCCCATATCCCCCTATATCCCCCCATATCCCCCCATATAACCCCATATCCCCCCATATCCCCCCATATCCCCCCATATTCCCCCATATCCCCCCTATTACCCCCTATATCCCCCTATATCCCCCATATCCCCCCCCATATCCCCCCATAGACCCCATATATCCCCCCATATCCCCCTATATCCCCCCATATCCCTCCCATATCCCCCTATATCCCCCATATCCCCCCATATATCCCCCCATGTCCCCCCATATATCCCCCCATATCCCCCATATCCCCCCATATATCCCCCCTATATCCCCCATACCCCCCCATATCCCCCCTATATCCCCCCATATCCCCCTATATCCCCCCATATATCCCCCCATATCCCCCCATATCCCCCATATAACCCCCCATATCCCCCTATATCCCCCCATATCCCCCCCATATCCCCCCATAGACCCCATATATCCCCCATATCCCCCCATATCCCCCCATATCCCCCCCATATCCCCCCCATATCCCCCATATCCCCCCATATCCCCCTATATCCACCCCATATCCCCCCATATCCCCCCATATCCCCCTATATCCCCCATATCCCCCCATATCCCCCCATATCCCCCTATATCCCCCATATCCCCCCATATCCCCCTATATCCCCCATATCCCCCATATCCCCCCTATATCCCCCCCATATCCCCCATATATCCCCCTATATCCCCCCATATCCCCCCATATCCCCCATATCCCCCCCATATCTCCCCATATCCCCCATATATCCCCCCATATAACCCCATATCCCCCCATATCCCCCATATAACCCCATATCCCCCCATATCCCCCCATATCCCCCATATCCCCCCATATCCCCCCATATCCCCCCCATATCCCCCCATATATCCCCCATATCCCCCCATATCCATCATATATCCCCCCATATCCCCCCATATATCCCCCCATATCCCCCCATATCCCCCATATCCCCCCATATCTCCCCATATCCCCCTATATCCCCCCTATATCCCCCCATAGACCCCATATATCCCCCATATCCCCCATATCCCCCCATATCCCCCCCATATCCCCCCATATCCCCCATATCCCCCCATATCCCCCCATATCCCCCCATATCCCCCATATCCCCCCCATATCCCCCCATATCCCCCATATCCCCCCATATCCCCCCATATCCCCCCATATCCCCCCTTACCTTCGCCCCCCATCCCGGCCCTGAGCTGCACACACACGTCACTTGGGGGGCAGCGCAATGTGGGGTGGGGGGGGGAGGGGCACGAGCCGTCGGCACATGTGGGGCACGAGGGGGCGGGGCCAGAAGTGGGGGGAGGGTCTGTATGGGGGGGGGGTCACTTGGTCATGGGGGGACACATAGGGATGCCATAGAGACCCCATAGAGACCCATAGAGACCCATAGAGACCCCATAGAGCCCCACAGAGACCCATAGAGCCCCATAGAGACCCGATAGCTACCCATAGAACCCCATAGAACCCCATATCCCCCCATAGAGCCCAAATATCCCCCCCATAGGACCCCCATAGAAACCCCATATCTCCCCATAGAGACCCATAGATCCCCATAGAAACCCCATAGAGCCCCATAGGGACCCCATATCTCCCCATATCTCCACCCATATCCCCCCATAGAGCCCCATAGAGACCCCATAGAGCCCCATATCCCCCCATAGAGACCCCATAGCCACCCATAGATCCCCATAGGAACCCATATCCCCCCAAATCCACCCATAACCCCCCATAGAGCCCCATAGAGACCCCATAGAGCCCCATGTTCCCCCATACCTCCCCATATCCCCCCATATATCCCCCCATATCCCCCCAAAGATCCCCATAGAGACCCCATATCCCCCCATAGAGCCCCATAGGGACCCATAAAGCCCCATAGATCCCCATAGAGACCCCATATCCCCCCATAGGGACCCATAGAGACCCCATTGTGCCCCATAGGGACCCCATAAAGACCCCATAGAGCCCCATAGATCCCCATAGAGCCCCATATCTCCCCAGAGATCCCCATAGAAACCCCATAGAGCCCCATAGATCCCAATAGAAACCCCATAGAGCCCCATAGGGACCCCATAGAGCCCCATATTCCCCCATAACTCCCCATATCTCCCCATATATCCACCCATATCCCCCCATAGAGCCCCATAGGGACCCATAAAGCCCCATAGATCCCCATAGAGACCCCATTGTGCTCCATAGGGACCCATAGAGCCCCATAGACACCCCATAGATCCCCATAGAAACCCCATAGAGCCCCATAGATCCCAATAGAAACCCCATAGAGCCCCATAGAGACCCCATATCCCCCTATATCCCCCCATATCCCCCCATAGAACCCCATAGGGACCCCATAGAGCCCCATATCTCCCCATATCCCCCCATAGAGCCCCATAGAGACCCCATAGAGCCCCATATCTCCCCATATCCCCCCATAGAGCCCCATAGAGACCCCATAGAGCCCCATAGGGACCCCATAGAGCCCCATAGAGACCCCATAAAGACCCATAGAAACCCCATAGAGACCCATTGAGACCCCATAGGGACCCATAGAGCCCCATAGGGACCCCATATCTCCCCATATCCCCCCATATCTCCCCCATAGGACCCCCATATCCCCCCATATACCCCCCCATAGACCCCATATCCCCCTATAGACCCCATATATCCCCCCATAGACCCCAATGGATCCCATATCCCCCCCATAGAGACCCCATAGAGCCCCATAGAGACCCCATAGAGCCCCATATCTCCCCATATCCCCCCATAGAGACCCCATATCTCCCCATATCCCCCCATAGAGACCCCATAGGGACCCATAGAGACCCATAGAGACCCCATATCCCCCCATAGAACCCCATAGGGACACATAGATCCCTAAGGAGCCCATAGATCCCCATAGAGATCCCATATCTCCCCATATCTCCCCCATATCCCCCCATAGAGACCCCATAGAGACCCATAGAGACCCCACAGAGCCCCATATCTCCCCATATCCCCCCATAGAGACCCCACTGTGCCCCATAGAGCCCCATAGAGCCCCATAAAGCTCCATATCTCCCCATATATCCCCCCATATTCACCCATATCCCCCCATAGAGACCCCATAGAGCCCCATAGGGACCCCATAGAGCCCCATGGACACCCCATTGAGCCCCATAGGGACCCTATAGAGCCCCATATCTCCCCATATCCCCCCATAGACCCCAATGGATCCCATATTCCCCCATAGGGACACACAGAGGCCCCATTGTGCCCCATAGAGACCCCATATCCCCCCATATCCCCCCCATACCCCCCCATAGACCCCATATCCCCCCATAGAGCCCCCTATCCCCCCATATCCCCCCATATACCCCCCCATAGACCCCATATCCCCTCATAGACCCCAATGGATCCCATACCCCCATAGACCCCAATGGATCCCATACCCCCATAGACCCCAATGGATCCCATATCCCCCCATAGAGACCCCATATCCCCCCTATATCCCCCCATAGATCTTCATATCTCCCCATATCCCCCCATATCTCCCCATATCCCCCCATAGAGACCCCATAGGGACCCATAGAGCCCCATAGATCCCCATATCCCCCCATAGATCCCCATAGACCCCAATGGATCCCATATCCCCCCATAGAACCCCATAGAGACCCCATATCCCCCCATATACCCCCCCATAGACCCCATATCCCGCCATAGACCCCATATATCCCCCCATAGACCCCAATAGATCCCCATACCCCCATAGACCCCAATGGATCTCATACCCCCATAGACCCCAATAGATCCCCATATCCCCCCATAGACCCCAATGGATCCCATATCCCCCCATAGAACCCCATAGAGACCCCATATCCCCCCATATACCCCCCCATAGACCCCATATCCCCCCATAGACCCCATAGATCCCCATAGACCCCAATAGATCCCCATATCCCCCCATAGATCCCCTTATCTCCCCATATCTCCCCATATCCCCCCATAGAGACCCCGTAGAGCCCCATAGGGACCCCATAGAGCCCCATAGGGACCCCATATCCCCCCATAGACCCCAATGGATCCCATATCCCCCCATAGGGACACATAGAGGCCCCATTGTGCCCCATAGAGACCCCATAGGGACCCATAGAGCCCCATATCCCCCCCATAGACCCCAATGGATCCCATATCCCCCCATAGAACCCCATAGAGGCCCCATATCCCCCCATATACCCCCCCATAGACTCCATATCCCCCTATAGACCCCATATATCCCCCCATATCCCCCCATATACCCCCCATAGACCCCATATCCCCCCATATACCCCCCATAGAGACCCCATATCCCCCCATATACCCCCCCATAGACCCCATATCCCCCCATAGACCCCATATATCCCCCCATAGACCCCAATAGATCCCCATATCCCCCCATAGATCCCCATATCTCCCCATAGAACCCCATAAGGATCCATAGATCCCTATGGAGCCCATATCCCCCCATAGACCCCAATGGATCCCATACCCCCATATCCCCCCATAGACCCCAATGGATCCCATATCCCCCCATAGATCCCCATAGATCCCCTTATCTCCCCATATCTCCCCATATCCCCCCATAGAGATCCCATAGAGCCCCATAGAGACCCCATAGAGCCCCATAGGGACCCCATAGAGCCCCATAGAGACCCCATAGAGCCCCATAGAGACCACATATCCCCCCATATCTCCCCATATCCCCCCATAGAGCCCCATATCTCACCCATAGGATCCCCATAGAGCCCCATAGAGACCCCATAGCCACCCATAGATCCCCATAGGAACCCATATTCCCCCAAATCCACCCATAACCCCCCATAGAGCCCCATAGGGACCCCATAGAGCCCCATATTCCCCCATACCTCCCCATATCCCCCCATATATCCCCCCATATCCCCCCAAAGATCCCCATAGAGACCCCATATCCCCTCATAGAGCCCCATAGGGACCCATAAAGCCCCATAGATTTCCATAGATCCCCATATCCCCCCATAGGGACCCATACAGACCCCATTGTGCCCCATAGGGACCCCATAAAGACCCCATAGAGCCCCATAGATCCCCATATCCCCCCATAGAGCCCCATAGAGACCCCATAGATCCCCATAGAAACCCCATAGAGCCCCATAGATCCCAATAGAAACCCCATAGAGCCCCATAGAGACCCCATATCCCCCTATATCCCCCCATAGAACCCCATAGAACCCCATAGGGACCCCATAGAGCCCCCTATCCCCCCCTATCCCCCCATATCCCCCCATATCTCCCCATATCTCCCCATATCCCCCCATAGAGACCCCATAGGGACCCATAGAGCCCCATAGATCCCCATATCCCCCCATAGATCCCCATAGACCCCAATGGATCCCATATCCCCCCATAGAACCCCATAGAGACCCCATATCCCCCCATATACCCCCCCATAGACCCCATATCCCCCCATAGACCCCAATGGATCCCATACCCCCATAGAGACCCCATAGAGCCCCATAGAACCCCATATCCCCCCATAGAGACCCCATATCTCCCCATATCCCCCCATAGAGACCCCACTGTGCCCCATAGAGCCCCATAGAGACCCCATAGGGACCCATAGAGACCCATAGAGACCCCATATCTCCCCATATCCCCCCATATACCCCCCCATAGACCCCATATCCCCCCATAGACCCCATATCCCCCCATAGACCCCAATAGATCCCCATACCCCCATAGACCCCAATGGATCCCATACCCCCATAGACCCCAATAGATCCCCATATCCCCCCATAGACCCCAATGGATCCCAGATCCCCATATCCCCCCATAGACCCCATATATCCCCCCATAGACCCCAATGGATCCCATATCCCCCCATAGAGACCCCATAGAGCCCCATAGAGCCCCATAGGGACCCCATATCTCCCCATATCTCCCCATATCCCCCCATAGATCCCCATAGACCCCAATGGATCCCATACCCCCATAGACCCCCATTGCTCTTTACCGCCCCCTGTCGGCTCGGTGCCGCCATTGCACCCATCCCCCCGGCAGCGCCATTCGCGGAGGGTCACCAAGTTCCCGTCACGTGACCGGAAGCGGACGGTGACGTTCGGGACCCCGCAGGTCGAACAGTCTCGTTGTTCCTCCCGCCACAGCGCCCCCTGCCCTTGGAGGACCGAGGGGTCACGTGACGGTGATGGACATGGGGGTGGGAGGGACTTAGGGTGGTGCGTGGCTTCTGATTGGGTAACGCTATGGGGAGGGGGCGGGGCTACAAGTGATGGTGATTGACAGGGGGTGGGCGGGGCTTTGGGGGGCTGCGTGGCTTCTGATTGGGTAATAGAGCCCCATAGAGCCCCATAGGGACCCCAGAGAGACCCATAGAGCCCCATAGAGACCCATAGAGACCCATAGAGACCCCATAGAAACACATAGAGACCCATAAAGACCCCATAGAGACCCATAGAGACCCATAGGGACCCATAGGGACCCATAGGGACCCCATAGAGACCCCATAGAGACCCATAGAGCCCCATAGAGACCCATAGGGACCCATAGAGACCCATAGAGACCCATAGAGCCCCATAGAGACCCATAGGGACCCCATAGAGACCCATAGAGCCCCATAGAGACCCATAGGGACACATAGAGCCCCATAGAGACCCCATAGAGCCCCATAGAGACCCATAGAGACCCATAGAGCCCCATAGAGACCCCATAGGGACCCATAGAGAACCCATAGAGCCCCATAGAGCCCCATAGAGACCCCATAGAGACCCATAGTGTCCCATAGTGTCCCATAGAGACCCATAGAGACCCATAGACACCCCATAGAGACCCATAGAGACCCATAGAGCCCCATAGAGACCCATAGGGACCCCATAGAGACCCATAGAGCCCCCATGGAGACCCATAGAGACCCATAGGGACCCATAGAGACCCCATAGAGACCCATAGACACCCCATAGCCCCCCATAGTGTCCCATAGAGCCCCATAGAGACCCATAGAGACCCCATAGAACCCCATAGAGACCCAATAGAGACCCCATAGAGCCCCATAGGGCCCCATAGAGCCCCATAGAGACCCCATAGAGCCCCATAGAGACCCAATAGAGACCCCATAGAGCCCCATACAGACCCATACAGACCCATAGAGCCCCATAGACACCCCATATCCCCCCATAGTGCCCATAGAGCCCCATAGAGCCCCATAGAGACTCATAGAGACCCATAGAGACCCAATAGAGACCCCATAGAGCCCCATAGAGCCCCATAGAGCCCCATAGACACCCCATAGCCCCCCATAGTGTCCCATAGAGCCCCATAGAGCCCCATAGAGACCCCATAGAGCCCCATAGACACCCCATAGCCCCCCATAGTGTCCCATAGAGCCCCATAGAGCCCCATAAGCGTGGCTTAAAGGGGGCGGGGCTTAGATATGGGGCGGAGCTTACGGTCCCTGGAGCTGACGGCGGTGTAACGGCAGCACTGCTGGTGGGGGGCACAGGGGGTCGGGGGGCAGGGGGGGGACCCACAGCGATGGCAGCGCAGGGAGAGAACTATGGGGGGATATAGGGGGGTTATAGGGGGGGATATGGGGGGATATGGGGGTTATGGGGGTTATGGGGGGGAAATAGGGGGTTATGGGGGATATAGGGGGATATGGGGGGATATGGGGGGGATATGGGGGTTATGGGGGGGATATGGGGGGGGATATGGGATAGGAGGGGGATATAGGGGGATATGGGGGGATATGGGGGGGTTAGGGGGGGATATGGGGGGATATGGAGGGATATAGGGGGGTTAGGGGGCATATGGGGGGTTATGGGGGGAAATAGTGGGATATGGGGAGATATAGGGGGTTATGGGGGGATATGGGGGATATGGGGGGGATATGGGGAGATATAGGGCACTATGGGGGGATATAGGGGGGTTAGGGGGGGGATATAGGGAAATATGGGGGGATATGGGGGGGATATGGGGGGGATATGGGGCGATATGGGGTGATATAGGGGGCTATAGGGGGGATATGTGGGGATATGAGGGAGTTATGGGGGTATATGGGAGGATATGGGGTGATATGGGGGGGATATGGGGGGATATGGGGGGATATGGGGCGATATGGGGTTATATGGGGGGCTATAGGGTGGATATGGGGGGATATAGTGGAGTTATGGGGGTATATGGGGGGATATGGGGTGATATGGGGGGCTATAGGGGGGATATGGGGGGATATACTGGAGTTATGGGGGGATATGGGGGATATAGGGGGCTATAGGGTGGATATGGGGTGATATAGGGGGCTATAGGGTGGATATGGGGTGATATAGGGGGCTATAGGGGGTATATGGGGGGATATGGGGGATATAGGGAGGATATGGGGGGGATATGGGGGGGATATGGGGTTATATGGGGGGCTATAGGGGGTATATGGGGGGATATGGGGGATATAGGGAGGATATGGGGGATATAGGGGGCTATAGGGGGGATATGGGGGGATATAGTGGAGTTATGGGGGGATATGGGGGGCTATAGGGGGTATATGGGGGGATATGGGGGATATAGGGAGGATATGGGGGGGGTTATGGGGGGCCTGTGGTCACGTGGTGCCACTTTGGGGTCACTCGGAGGTGCCCCCCCCCCCCCACTGACCCACTGACTCACCCCCCCCCCCCCATAATGACTCACCCCCCCCCCAACCTCCATCCGTTTCCTGCCCCTGAGTCACCCCCCACATCCCCCCCCCCCCCAACTCTGCCCTATAGGAACCGAGCTGGGGGGAGGGGAGGCTCAATGACCCCCCCCCATAAGCCCCCCGACCCCACATAGACCCCTTAGGACCCCCCTCCATTGAGATCTATGGGTCCCAATTGAACCCCCCCCCCATATACCCCATTAGACCCCCCCCCATAACCCCCCATTGAGATCTATGGCCCCCACATAAGACCCCATAGTACCCCATAGAGCCCCATAGACACCCCATAGAGCCCCATAGAGCCCCATAGAGCCCCATAGACACCCCATAGAGCCCCATAGAGCCTCATAGGAACCCCATAGACACCCCATAGAGCCCCATAGAGCCCCACAGACAACCCATAGAGCCCCATAGAGACCCCATAGAGACCCATAGACACCCCATAGAGCCCCATAGAGCCCCATATCTCCCCATAGAGCCCCATAGAGCCTCATAGGAACCCCATAGACACCCCATAGAGCCCCATAGAGCCCCACAGACAACCCATAGAGCCCCATAGAGACCCCATAGAGACCCATAGGGACCCCATAGAGCCCCATAGGGACCCCATAGAGCCCCATAGAGCCCCATAGAGACCCCATAGAGCCCCATAGGGACCCCATAGAGCCGCATAGAGCCCCATAGAGACCCCATAGAGCCCCATAGACACCCCATAGAGCCCCATAGAGCCCCATAGAGACCCCATAGAGCCCCATAGGGACCCCATAGAGCCGCATAGAGCCCCATAGAGACCCCATAGAGCCCCATAGACACCCCATAGAGCCCCATAGAGCCCCATAGGGACCCATAGAGCCCCATAGAGCCCCATAGACACCCCATAGAGCCCCATAGAGCCCCATAGAGACCCCATAGAGCCCCATAGGGACCCCATAGAGCCCCATAGACACCCCATAGAGCCCCATAGAGCCCCATAGAGACCCCATAGAGCCCCATAGGGACCCCATAGAGCCGCATAGAGCCCCATAGAGACCCCATAGAGCCCCATAGACACCCCATAGAGCCCCATAGAGCCCCATAGGGACCCATAGAGCCCCATAGAGCCCCATAGACACCCCATAGAGCCCCATAGAGCCCCATAGAGACCCCATAGAGCCCCATAGGGACCCCATAGAGCCCCATAGACACCCCATAGAGCCCCATAGACACCCCATAGAGACCCCATAGAGCCCCATAGACACCCCATAGAACCCCATAGAGCCCCATAGAGCCTAATAGAGACCCCATAGTGCCCTATAGGGACCACATAGGGACCCATACCCACACTCTATTGTCCCCCCAGAACCTCATTACCCCCCATTACCCCCCCTATCACCCCCCATTACCCCCTATTACCCCCCTATTACCCCCCTATTACCCCCCTATTACCCCCCTATTAACCCCCATTACCCCCCTATTAACCCCCATTACCCCCCTATTACCCCCATTACCCCCCAATTACCCCCTATTTCCCCCCCTATATCAACCTCCCGACCCCCCCCAAGTGCCCCCCCCCCATATCCCCCTACCTGCCCCCATCATGGCGGCCAGCAGCGCCCACCCCCCAACTCCCATCGCGGGATTCGAACTCGGGACCTGAAGGTGAATGGGGGGGGGGGGGATGGAATAGGAAATGGGCGTGGCCAACACAAACCACGCCCACATTTGGACACGCAGCCAATGGGAAAGGGAGGTGGGCGGGGCTAAACGTAACCACGCCCCCGCCTATGGGGAAACACGTTGTGGTTTAGGAAGTGGGCGTGGCCGACGGAAGCCCCGCCCACATCCGGGCTATTGCCCAATAAGAGAAGGAAATGGGCGTGGCTTAGTGGGGGTTTGGCCACGCCCCCTCGTTGGGCAATGATACTCTATGGGGTGTCTATGGGGCTCTATGGGGCTCTATGGGGTGTCTATGGGGCTCTATGGGGTGTCTATGGGGTGTCTACGGGGCTCTATGGGATGTCTATGGGGCTCTATGGGGGCTCTATGGGGCTCTATGGTGTGTCTATGGGGGCTCTTTGGGGCTCTATGGGGTGTCTATGGGGCTCTATGGGGTGTCTATGGGGCTCTATGGGGCTCTATGGGGGCTCTTTGGGGCTCTATGGGGTGTCTATGGGGCTCTATGGGGCTCTATGGGGCGTCTATGGGGTCTCTATGGGGCTCTATGGGGTGTCTATGGGGATCTATGGGGCTCTATGGGGTGTCTGTGGGTCTCTATGGGGTGTCTATAGGTCTCTATGGGGTCTCTATGGGGCTCTATGGGGTGTCTATAGGTCTCTATGGGGCTCTATGGGGTGTCTATGGGGCTCTATGGGGTGTCTATGGGGATCTATGGGGCTATATGGGGTGTCTGTGGGTCTCTATGGGGCTCTATGGGGCGTCTATGGGGCTCTATGGGGTGTCTATGGGGCTCTATGGGGCTCTATGGGGGCTCTATGGGGCTCTATGGGGTGTCTATGGGGCTCTATGGTGTGTCTATGGGGCTCTATGGGGTGTCTATGGGGCTCTATGGGGCTCTATGGGGGCTCTATGGGGCTCTATGGGGTGTCTATGGGGCTCTATGGGGTGTCTATGGGGCTCTATGGGGCTCTATGGGGCTCTATGGGGTGTCTATGGAGTGTCTATGGGGCTCTATGGGGTGTCTATGGGGCTCTATGGGGCTCTATGGTGTGTCTATGGGGCTCCATGGGGATCTATGGGGTGTCTATGGGGCTCTATGGGGTGTCTATGGGGCTCTATGGGGATTTATGGGGTCTCTATGGGGCTCTATAGGGCTTTATTGGGGTCTATGGGTTCCCTATGGGGTTCTATGAGGCTCTATGGGGCTATATGGGACTCTATGGGGATCTATGGGGTCTCTATGGGTCTCTATAGGTCCCTATGGGTCTCTATGGGGTCTCTATGGGGCTCTATGGGGATCTATGGGGCCTCTATGGGGTCTCTATGGGTCTTTATGGACCACTATGGGTCCCTATGAGTCTCTATGGAATCTCTATGGGTCCCTATGGGGTCTCTATGGGTCCCTATGGGGTCTCTGTGTGGTCTCTCTGTCTCCCTATGGGTCGCTATGGGGCTCCTCTATGGGGTGACCCATTGCTGGGGGGGGGGGGCAGTTCCTCTTTTGTGGGGTGAAATAGGAAATGGGGGGGGGGGCAGAAATGGGGCCCGGAACTGAATAGGGGGGGATGGGTTTATTGGGGGAGGGGGGATATGGGGGGCAAAGGGGGGTTATATGGGGTATAAGGGGGGATATGGGGAGGATATGGGGGGATATGGGGTTATATGGGGGGGATATGGGGGTATATGGGGTTATATGGGGGGATATGGGGGTATATGGGGTTATATGGGGGGGATATGGGGGGATATGGGGTTATATGGGGGGGATATGGGGGTTTATGGGGTTATATGGGGGGATATGGGGTTATATGGGGGGGATATGGGGGTATATGGGGAGGATATGGGGGGATATGGGGTTATATGGGGGGATATGGGGTTATATGGGGAGGATATGGGGGGATATGGGGTTATATGGGGGGATATGGGGTTATATGGGGTTATATGGGGGTATATGGGGTTATATGGGGGGGATATGGGGGTATATGGGGTTATATGGGGGGGATATGGGGGTATATGGGATTATATGGGGGCATATGGGGGGATATGGGGTTTCATATGCAGTGTATGGGGGGGATATGGGGTTATATGGGGTCTTATGGGGGGATATGGGGGTCATATGGGGTAATATGAGAGGTTATGGGGGTCCTATGGGGTATATGGGGGGTTATGTGGTTCTATGGGGGGTTATGGGGGTCCTATGGGGTATATGGGGGTTCTATGGGGTTCTGTGGGGGGTTATGGGGGATCCTATGGGGGGATATGTGGGTCCTATGGAGGATATGGGGGCTATGTGGGTCCTATGGGGGTTATATGGGGGGTCCTATGGGGTATATGTGGGGGGGATATGGGGTTCTACGAGGTTCTATGGGGGGCTATGGGGGTCCTATGGGGTGTATGGGGGTTATATGGGGGGCTATGGGGGGTTTTATATAGGGTCTATGGGGCGATATGGGGGGCTATGGGGTTTTATATGGGGTCTATGAGGTTCTATGGGGTTCTATGGGGTTTTATATGGGGTCTATGGGGTTCTATGGGGGGCTATGGGGTTTTATATGGGGTCTATGGGGTTTTCTGTGGGGTCTATGGGGTTCTAAGGGGTTCTATGGGGTTTTCTATGGGGTCTATGGGGTTCTATGGGGTTTTCTATGGGGTCTATGAGGTTCTATGGGGTTTTCTATGGGGTCTATGAGGTTCTATGGGGTCTATGGGGTTCTATGGGGTGTTCTTTGAGGTCTATGGGGTTCTATAGGGTTTTCTATGGGGTCTATGGGGTTCTATGGGGTTTTCTATGGGGTCTATGGGGTTCTATGGGGTTTTCTATGGGGTCTATGGGGTTCTATGGGGTATTCTATGGGGTCTATGGGGTTCTATGGGGTTTTCTATGGGGTCTATGAGGTTCTATGGGGTTCTATGGGGTCTATGGGGTTCTATGGGGTGTTCTGTGGGGTCTATGGGGTTCTAAGGGGTTCTATGGGGTTTTCTATGGGGTCTATGGGGTTCTATGGGGTTTTCTATGGGGTCTATGGGGTTCTATGGGGTCTATGGGGTTCTATGGGGTTTTCTATGGGTTCTATGGGGTTCTATGGGGTTTTCTATGGGGTCTATGAGGTTCTATGGGGTCTATGGGGTTCTATGGGGTTTTCTATAGGGTCTATGGGGTTCTATGGGGTTTTCTATGGGGTCTATGGGGTTCTATGGGGTTCTATGGGGTCTATGGGGTTCTATGGGGTTTTCTATGGGGTCTATGGGGTTCTATGGGTTTTTCTATGGGGTCTATGGGGTTCTATGGGGGCTATGGGGTTTCCTATGGGGTCTATGAGGTTCTATGGGGGGCTATGGGGTTTTATATGGGGTCTATGAGGTTTTCTATGGGATCTATGGGGTTCTATGGGGTTTTCTATGGGGTCTATGGGGTTCTATGGGGTTTTCTATGGGGTCTATGGGGTTCTATGGGGTTTTCTATGGGGTTCTATGGGGTTTCCTATGGGGTCTATGGGGTTCTATGGGGTTTCCTATGGGGTCTATGGGGTTCTATGGGGGGGGTCAGCGCAGGATGCTGATGATGATGATGGGGGGGATGATGAAGGGGGGGGGAGGGGGGGGGAGACCCCCGAATTGGGGGAGGGGGGGGGGGACACGGTGACCGGAAACGCGGCACAGGGTGGGGGAGGGGCCATGACGTCACTTCCGGGGTGACCCCCTCCTTTGTTGACGTCATATCCCCCTTTGATGACGTCATCGCCCTCATAGGTCACGTTGGGACCCCCATGGTGGGCTATGGGGCACCCGTAGATGACGTCATAGCCCCCTTTGGTGACGTCATCACTCCCGTTGGTCGCCACGGTGACGTTGGGACCCCCGTTGGTGACGTCACCGCCCCCATTGGTCGCCGTGATGACGTCATCGCCCCCCGCCGTCCAATCAGCGTCGCAGTCCGGGGGCGGGGCGGGGGGCGTGGCTATGGGGCAGAGGGGGGCGGGGCTTCTTCCGGCCCCCGTGACGTCACAGCCCGATCCCGTGACGTCATTGATGATGTCACCACTCGGAGCTGCCACACAGGGAGCTGGGGGGGGGGGCAGGGTGAGCACAGAGACCCCATAGAGATACATAGGGACCCATAGAGACCCCATAGAGATACATAGGGACCCATAGAGACCCATAGGGACCCATAGAGACCCATAGGGACCCATAGAGACACATAGAGACCCATAGAGACCCATAGGGACCCATAGGGACCCATAGAGACACATAGGGACCCATAGAGACCCATAGGGACCCATAGAGACACATAGGGACCCATAGGGACCCATAGAGACACATAGAGACCTATAGAGACACATAGAGACACATAGAGACACAGAGACACATAGAGACCCCATAGAGACCTATAGGGACCTATAGGGACCCATAGAGAACCCATAGAGACCCCATAGAGACCCATAGACACCCCATAGAGCCCCATAGAGACCCCATAGAGCCCCATAGACACCCCATAGAGCCCCATAGAGCCCCATATCCCCCCATAGAGCCCCATAGACACCCCATATCCCCCCATAGAGCCCCATAGATCCCCATAGACACCCCATAAAGCCCCATAGAGCCCATTAGACACCCCATAGAGCCCCATAGGCACCCCATAGAGCCCCATAGACACCCTGTAGAGCCCCATAGACACCCCATAGAACCCCATAGAGACCCCATAGAGCCCCATAGACACCCCATAGAGCCCCATATCCCCCCATAGACACCCCATATCCCCCCATAGAGCCCCATAGATCCCCATAGACACCCCATAGAGCCCCATAGACACCCCATAGACACCCCATATCTCCCCATAGACACCCCATAGAGCCCTATAGAGCCCCATATCTCCCCATATCTCCCCATAGAGCCCCATAGACACCCCATATCCCCCCATAGAGCCCCATAGACACCCCATAGAGCCCCATAGACACCCCATAGAGCCCCATATCCCCCCATAGAGCCCCATAGTGCCCCATAGCGCACCCAGCAGCGCTCCCAGCAGCAGCAGTGCCGTTCCCATTGCTGTCCGCCCCATAACCCCCATGGCCGTAGTTATGGGGCGGCCCCGGGGAACGGCTGCGGCTCTTTATGGGGTTGATTGACCCACCGCTATGGGGCGGAGGAGGTGGGGTGGAATGCGGAGGGACCGGCAGAGGATGGAGGGGGAGGGAATGTGGGGCGGGGATGGATGTGGGGCTGGGATGTGGGGCTGGGATGTGGGGCGGGGATGGATATGGGGCTGGGATGGATATGGGGCTGGGATGTGGGGCTGGGATGTGGGGCGGGGATGTGGGGCTGGGATGTGGGGCTGGGATGTGGGTGGTGGTGTGGGGTGAGAAAGGAATGGGGGCACGGGTGGAGCTGATACGTGGGGCTGACTCATATGGGTCTCTATGGGTCTCTATGGGTCTCTATGGGTCTCCATGGGGCTCTATGGGTCTCTATGGGGTCCCTATGGGTCTCTATGGGGTCTCTATGGGGTCCCTATGGGTCCCTATGGGGTCTCTATGTATCTCTATGGGGCTCTATGGGTCTCTATGGGTCCCTATGGGGTCCCTATGGGGTCTCTATGGGGTCTCTATGGGTCCCTATTGGGTCTCTATGGGTCTCTATGGGGACTCTATGGGTCTCTATGGGTCTCTGTGGGTCTCTATGGGGTATCTATGGGGTCTCTATGGGGTTTATATGGGTCTCTATGGGGCTCTATGGGGTCTCTATGGGTCCCTATGGGGTCTCTATGTATCTCTATGGAGCTCTGTGGGTCTCTGTGGGTCTCTATGAGCTCTATGGGGTCTCTATGGGTCTCTATGGGTCCCTATAGGTCTCTATGGGGCTCTATGGGGTCTCTATGGGGCTCTGTGGGGCTCTATGGGTCCCTATGGGTCTCTATGAGGTCTCTATGGGTCTCTATGGGTCTCTAAGGGTCTCTATGGATCCCTATGTGTCTCTATGGGTCTCTATGGGTCCCTATGGGTTCCTATGGGGTCTCTATGGGTCCCTATGTATCTCTATGGGTCCCTATGGGTCCCTATGGGTCTCTATGGGTCCCTATGGGTCCCTATGGGTCTCTATGGGTCCCTATGTATCTCTATGGATCCCTATGGGTCTCTATGTGTCTCTATGGGTCTCTATGGGTCCCTATGGGTCTCTATGGGTCCCACTCCAGACCGGAAGTGCCCCTCCCCCCCCACTTCCGCTTCCTCCGCTCTGCCCCACTTTCCCACCGGAAGTAGTTTTAACCTCCCCCCTCTACTGCGCATGCGCGACTCCCGTGACCGAAAAGGGGCGTGGCTTCAGGGTTAGCTCCGCCCCCATCGTCGTTTCGCGCATGCGCAGAGCGGACACGGCGGCGGCCGGAGCGGAGAGAGGGGCGGTGAGCGCGGGGCATTGTGGGGCGGCCCCATAGAGCGACATGGGGGGACATGGGATGGGGGGGGGATATATGGGGTGATATGGGGCGATATGGGGATATATGGGGTGTCTATGGGATTCTATGGGGATCTATGGGGCGATATGGGGATCTATGGGGCTCTATGGGGAGATATGGGGCTCTATGGGGATCTATGGGGTGTCTATGGGGCTCTATGGGGAGATATGGGGCTCTATGGGGATCTATGGGGTGTCTATGGGATTCTATGGGGATCTATGGGGCGATATGGGGATCTATGGGGTGTCTATGGGATTCTATGGGGCACTATGGGGATCTATGGGGCACTATGGGGCTCTATGGGGATCTATGGGGTGTCTCTGGGATTCTATGGGGATCTCTGGGGCTCTGTGGGGATCTATGGGGTGTCTATGGGGCTCTATGGGGAGATATGGGGTGTCTATGGGATTCTATGGGGCTCTATGGGGTGTTATGGGATTCTATGGGGATCTATGGGGATCTATGGGGTGTCTATGGGGCGATATGGGGCTCTATGGGGATCTATGGGGAGCTATGGGATGTCTATGGGGCTCTATGGGGATCTATGGAGTGTCTGTGGGATTCTATGGGGATCTGTGGGGATCTATGGGGCACTATGGGGATCTATGGGGCGATATGGGGATCTATGGGGTCTGTATGGCGCTCTATGGGGCTCTATTGGGCACTATGGGAACCTATCGGGATCTATGGGGTGTCTATGGGTGTCTATGGGGTGTCTGTGGGGATCTATGGGGCTCTATGGGTCCCTGTGTGTCTCTATGGGGTCTGTGTGTGTGTGTGGGGGGGTCTCTATGGGGTCTCTATGGGGTCCTTATGGAGGGGGAGTGTCTCTATGTGGCCCCTATGGGGTCTCTATGGGTCTCTATGGGGTCTCCATGGGATCCCCATGGGGGGGTGTCTCTATGGGGTCTCTATGGGGGGGGTTTCTACGGGGTCCCTATGGGGGGGGGGGTCTCTATGGGATCCCTATGGGGGGGGTCTCTATTGGGTCTCTATGGGTCTTTATGGGGTCTATATGGGGCTCTCTGTGTCTCTATGGGGTCTCTATGTGTGGGGGTGGTCTCTATGGGATCTATATGGGGTTCTATGTGGTCTCTATGGGTCTTTATGTGGTCTCAATGGGCTCTATGGGGGCGGGGTCTCTCTTGGGCTTTATGGGGTCTCTATGGGGGATGGGGGGGGTATTGGGGGTGGTGGAGGGGCCTGGAGCTCACCTGTGGGTCTGGGGGGTAATTGGGGGGCAGTGTGGGGTCAGAATGGGGCAGCTGTGCGGCAGGATCTATGGGGCAGGATCTATGGGGCTCTATGGGGTCTCTATGTGTCTCTACGGGGCTCTATGGGTCTCTATGGGGCTGTATGTGTCTCTGTGGGTCCCTATGGGTCTCTGTGGGTCCCTATGGGTCTCTATGGGGTCTCTATGGGTCTCAGGGGGTCTCTATGGGTCTCTATGGGTTCCTATGGGGTCCCTATGGGGTCCCTATGGGTCTCTGTGGGGCTCTGTGGGTCCCTATGTGTCCCTATGTGTCCCTATGTGTCCCTATGGGTCTCTATGTGTCCCTATGTGTCTCTATGTGTCTCTATGGGGCTCTATGGGTCCCTATGTGTCTCTATGGGTCTCTATGGGTCTCTGTGGGGTCTCTATGGGTCTCTATGTGTCCCTATGTGTCTCTATGGGTCCCTATGGGGCGCTATGTGTCTCTATGGGTCTCTATGGGTCACAGGCGCCATGATGGCGGCTCAGGGGGGAGGAGACGGAGCCACCGAAGACGACGATGGAGCATCCACCGGTGAGGGGCGGGGTTATGCTAATGAGGGGCGGAGTTATGCTAATGAGAGACGGGTCTTTGTGCGTGTGTATGGCAACGAGGGGGCTGGGCTATGCTAATGAGGGGCGGAGATATGCAAACGAGGGGACTGGGCTATGGTAGCAAGGGTGCGTGGCTATGGTAATGAGGGGGGCAGGGTTATGGTAATGAGGGTGCATGGCTATGGTAATGAGGGGGCGGGGTTATGGTAATGGCACGTGTGTGATGGTAATGAGGGGCGGGGCTATGGTAATGAGGGGGCTGGGCTACAGGATATGGGAACAGTGGAGGGGGCGGGGCTATGGAATCGGGGGGTGGGGCTATGGTAATGAGGGGGCGGGGCCAAAGGGGAGGAGCTATGGTAATTAGGGGTGGGGCTATGAATGGGGGCGGGGCTATGTAATGAGGGGGCGTGGTTATGGGGAAGTGGGCGGGGTTATGGGGTGGGGCTGTATGTGAAGGGCGGGGTTATGAGTTAAGGGGGCGGGGCTAAGGGGGATGGGGCTCTATGGGGCCTTTAAGGGGCTCTATGGGTCTCTATGGGACCCTATGGGTCTCTATGGGGTCTCTATGAGTCCCTATGGGGCTCTATGGGTCCCTATGGGTCTCTATGGGTCCCTATGGGGTCTCTATGGGGTCTCTATGGGGCTCTATGGGTCTCTATGTGTCTCTATGGGTCCCTATGGGTCTCTATGGGTCCGTATGGGTCCCTATGGGTCTCTATGGGTCTCTATGGGTCCCTATGGGGTCTCTATGGGTCTCTATGGATCTCTATGTGTCCCTGTGGGTCCCTATGGGTCTCTATGGGGTCTCTATGGGTCTCTATGGGTCTCTATGGGTCCCTATGGGTCCCTATGGTGTCTCTATGGGGTCCCTATGGGTCTTTATGGGTCTCTATGGGTCTCTATGAGTCCCTATGGGGTCTCTATGGGTCTCTATGGATCTCTATGTGTCCCTATGGGGTCTCTGTGGGTCCCTATGTGTCCCTATGGGTCCCTATGGGGTCTCTATGGGTCTCTATGGCGTCTCTATGTGTCCCTATGGGTCCCTATGGGGTCCCTATGGGTCTCTATGGGTCTCTATGTGTCTCCCTATAGGAGCGTCAGCGCCCCCCGATGACGGGGAGGACTCAGAGGAGACGTCGGTGTCGTCGGGGGAGAGCGGACCCCCAACACCCCCCCCAAGTAACGGCTGCGCAGGTAACGAGCTGTGGGCTCTATGGGGTGTCTATGGGGCTCTGTGGGGCTCTGTGGGGTGTCTATGGGGCTCTGTGGGGCTCTATGGGGTGTCTATGGGGCTCTATGGGGCTCTATGGGGTGTCTATGGGGCTCTATGGGGCACTGTGGGGCTCTATGGGGTGTCTATGGGGCTCTATGGGGCTCTATGGGGTGTCTATAGGGTGTCTATGGGGCTCTATGGGGCTCTATGGGGTGTCTATGGGGCTCTATGGGGTGTCTATGGTGCTCTATGGGGTAACTATGGGGCTCTATGGGGTGCTATAGGGCTCTATGGGGCTCTATGGGGTGTCTATGGGTCCCTGTGTGTCTCTATGGGTCTCTATGGTTCCCTATGGGGCTTCTATGGGTCCCTATGGGTATTTATGGGGTTTCTATATGTTTCTATGGGTCCCTATGTGTTCTTTATAGGTCCCTATATGTCCCTATGGGTTTCTGTGGGTCTCTATGGGTCTCTATGGGTCTTTATGGGTCCCTATGGGTCTCTATGGGTCCTTATGTGTTTCTATGGGTCCCTATGGGTCCTTATGGGTCTTTATGGGTTTCTATGGGTCCCTAAGGGTCCCTAATGGTCCTTATGGGGTTTCTATGGGTCTCTATGGGTCCCTATGGGTCTGTATGGGTCCCTAAGGGTCCCAATGGGTCCTTATGGGTCTCTATGGGTCTCTATGGGTTCTTATGGGTCTCTATGGGTTTCTATGGGTCCCTATGGGTCTCTATGGGTCCCTAAGGGTCTCTATGGGTCCTTATGGGTTTCTATGGGTCCCTATGGGTCCTTATGGGGTTTCTATGGGCCCCTATGGGTCTTTATGGGTTTCTATGGGTTTCTATGGGTCTCTATGGGTCCTTATTGGGTTTCTATGGGTCTCTATGGGTCCCTATGGGTCTCTATGGGTCCCTATGGGTCCCTATGGGTCCCTAAGGGTCCCTAATGGTCCTTATGGGTTTTCTATGGGTCTCTATGGGTCCCTGTGGGTCTGTATGGGTCCCTAAGGGTCCCAATGGGTCCTTATGGGTCTCTATGGGTCTCTATGGGTTCTTATGGGTTTCTATGGGTTTCTATGGGTCTCTATGGGTCTGTATGTGTCTCTATGGGTCTCTATGGCTCCCTATGGGACTCTATGGGTCCTTAAGGGATTTCTATGGGTCTCTATGGGTCCCTATGGGTCCTTATGGGTTTCTATGTGTCCCTATGGATTCTTATGGGTCCCTATGGGTCCCTAAGGGTCTCTATGGGTCCCTATGGGTCCCAATGGGTCCTTATGGGTCTCTATGGGTCTCTATGGGTTCTTATGGGTTTGTATGGGTTTCTATGGGTCTCTATGGGTCCTTATGGGTCCTTATGGGGTTTCTATGGGTCTCTATGGGTTTCTTTGGGTCCCTATGGGTCCCTCTGGGTCTCTATGGGTCCTTATGGGGTTTCTATGGGTCTCTATGGGTCCTTATGGGGTTTCTGTGGGTCCCTAAGGGTCCCTATGGGTCCTTATGTGTTTCTATGGGTCCCTATGGGTCTTTATGGGTCCTTATGGGTCTTTATGGGTCTCTATGGGTCTCTATGGGTCCTTATGGGTCTCTATGCTTCCTTATGGGGTTTCTATGGGTCCCTATGGGTCTCTATGGGTCTCTATGGGTCCTTATGGGGTTTCTATGGGTCTCTATGGGTCTCTATGGGTTTCTATGGGTTTCTATGGGTTTCTATGGGTCTCTATGGGTCCTTATGGGTCTCTATGGGTCTCTATGGGTTTCTATGTGTCTCTATGTGTCTCTATCTCATATTATGGGATGTCCCCCCCCCCATTTTTTCCTCTCATTCCAGGTTCCCGCAGCCGTTCCCCCCCCCCCACCCTCAGACCCAGCGGAGGATCCCGAACTGGTGGGGGTGGGTGTGTCGGCCCTATACATTCTATAGGTCCCAGCCCCATAGAATGGCACCAATGCCCCGAATGCGGCCGAGGGTTCGGTACATCCCGAGCCCTTAAAGTCCATCGTAGTTACCATATAGGGAGGAAAAGACCCCAAAGTGGGGCTGGGGGGGGTGGGGGGGGGGGTGGTGGACCCCCACCCCCTACCCCTCGTGTTGCCCCACCCCCACCCCCCCCACCCCATTATATCTGTGCTGAATGTGGGGTGGGATTCGGGACCCCTTTGGCTTTAGGGGCCCATAGATGCGAACACAGCCCTTATTATGGGATCCAAGCCGGGGGGGGAGGGTTAAGGAATAGACCCCCACCCCATTTAAATCAACCCAAGACCCCCCCACCGACACCCCCCCCTCAAATACCTGAAGACCCCCCGTATCAATGTACTGAATGTTCGGGGGCTTTTGGGTTATTGAGTGATTTACATGAGCATTATATGTTACACGCCAGGGGGGAGCTGTGAGACCCCCCCCCAAATTATGGGGACCCCCCCCCCCTAATTATAGGGACCCCCCCCCAATTAAACCCCCATAGATCCCAATGGGAGACACCCCCCCCCCCCCCAGTCCCCCATTGAAATGAATGGGGGGAGGTTGAGTCTTATTGGGGGGGGGGCAGAGACTTGAGACCCCCCCCCAATTATGGGGACCCCCCCCAATTAAACCCCCATAGATCCCAATGGGAGACACCCCCCCCATCCCCATACAACCCAATGGGAGACCCCCCCCCCCCCCCCCCCCCAGTCCCCCATTGAACTGAATGGGAATGAATGGGGGGGGTTGACTCTTATTGGGGGGGGGCAGGGACTTGAGACCCCCCCCTAATTATGGGGACCCCCCCCCCAATTATACCCCCATAGATCCCAATGGGAGACCCCCCCCCATCCCCATTGATCCCAATGGGAGACACCCCCCACCATCCCCATACAACCCAATGGGAGACCCCCCAACCCCCAGTCCCCCATTGAACTGAATGGGAATGAATGGGGGGGGGTTGACTCTTATTGGGGGGGGGCAGAGACTTGAGACCCCCCCCCCAAATTATAGGGACCCCCCCCCCAATTAAACCCCCATAGATCCCAATGGGAGACACCCCCCCCCCCCCCCAAGTCCCCTATTAAAGTCATTGGGAATGAATGGAGATGGGGTTTAGAGTCTTATTGGTGGGGGGGGGGGGCAGAGACTTGAGACCCCCCCCAAATTATGGGGACCCCCCCCCTTAATTATAGGGACCCCCCCCCCAATTAAATCCCCATAGATCCCAATGGGAGACTCCCCCCCCCAATTGACCCCCATTGATCCCAATGGGAGACCCCCATGCCCCATTGAAATGAATGGGAATGAATGGGGGGGGGGCTGTGAGACCCCCCCCCTAATTATGGGGACCCCCACCTCAAATTAACCCCCCCATTGATCCCAATGGGAGACCCCCCCCCCCCCCCCAATTGACCCCCATTGAAATGAATGGGAATAAATGGCTGTGAATGGAGGGGGGGGGGGGTCTGAGTGTCATTAATGGGGGAGGAGCTGTGAGACCCCCCCCCAAATTATGGGGACCCCCCCCCCAATTAAACCCCCATAGATCCCAATGGGAGACACCCCCCCCCCCCATCCCCATACAACCCAATGGGAGACACCCCCCCCCCCCCAGTCCCCCATTGAAATGAATGGGAATGAATGGGGGGGTTTTGAGTCTCATTGTGGGGGGGGGGAGCTGTGAGACCCCTCCCCCTAATTATGGGGACCCCCCCTCAATTAAACCCCCATAGATCCCAATGGGAGACTCCCCCCCCAATTGACCCCGGTTGATCCCAATGGGAGACCCCCCCCCCCCCCCCATCCCCATAGAACCCAATGGGAGACCCCCATCCCCCATTGAAATGAATGGGAATGAATGGGGGGGGGAGCTGTGAGACCCCCACCCTCATTATGGGGACCCCCCCCCCAATTAACCCCCCCATAGATCCCAATGGGAGACCCCCCCCCCCCCCCCCCAAGTCCCCCATTAAAGTGAATGGGAATGAATGGAGATGGGGTTTAGAGTCTTATTGGGGGGGGGGGGGGGGCAGAGACTTGAGACCCCCCCCCCAATTATGGGGACCCCCCCCCCAATTATACCCCCATAGATCCCAATGGGAGACCCCCCCCCCCCCATCCCCATAGAACCCAATGGGAGACCCCCATCCCCCATTGAAATGAATGGGGGGAGGTTGAGTCTTATTGGGGGGGGGCAGAGACTTGAGACCCCCCCCTAATTATGGGGACCCCCCCCCCAATTAACCCCCCCATTGATCCCAATGGGAGACCCCCCCCCCCCAGTTAAACCCCATTGATCCCAATGGGAGACCCCCCCCCCCCCCCCCCCAATTCCCCCATTGAAATGAATGGGAATAAATGGCTGTGAATGGAGGCGGGGCTTTGAGTCTGATTGACGTGTTTCGGGAACCAATCAGCTGCCACCTTGTTTAGCCACGCCTCGTTTGGGCGGTGCTTATCTTCACCAACCAATCAGGATCCGTCTCGGCTTGGGAACGCCCACAAGTGGGCGGGGTCACGCGTCTCCCCGCCCCCTCCGCTTGACAGCCAATCAGGAGCGCTGGAGGACCTCAATGCCCCCCCCAGGAGGACCCCAAAGACCCCCCAGCTCCATTTAGGACCCCCAAAGCCCCCCCAGGTCCCCTTTAGGACCCCCCTGAGCCCCATAGGGACCCCTTTAGGACCCCCAGGTCCCCTTTAGGACCCCCAAGACCCCTTTAAGACCCCCAAAGCCCCCCCAAATCCCTTTTAGGACCCCCATATCCTATTTAAGACCCCTTTAGGACCCCCAAAGTCCCCTTTAAGACCCCCAAAGACCCCTTTAGGTTCCCTTTAGGACCCCCAAATCCCCTTTAGGACCCCCAAATCCCCCCCAGATCCCTTTTAGGACCCCATAAGTCCCATTTAGGACCCCCAAATCCCACCTAGGTCCCCTTTAAGGCACCCAAAGACACCCCAGGTCCCTTTTAGGAACCTTAAAGACCCTCCAGATCCCCTTTAAGACCCCCAAAGTCCCTTTTAGGACCCTCAGAGCCCCCACAGGTCCCCTTTAAGACCCCCAAAGTTCCATTTAAGACCCCCAAAGTCCCCTTTAGGACCCTCAGGTCCCCTTTAAGACCCCTCAAAGACCCCCCAGGTCACTTTTAAGACCCCCAAAGTCCCTTTTAGGACCCCCAGACCCCCTTTAAGACCCCCATATCCCCCTCTATGACCCCCATATCCCCTTTAGGACCCCCAAATCCCCCCATATCCCCTTTAAGACCCCCAGACCCCCTTTAAGACCCCCATGTCCCCTTTAGGACCCCCAAATGCCCCCATATCCCCTTTAAGCCCCCCACAAACCCACTCTGGACCCACTCCATTCATTTCACTCCGTCTTTATTACCCTCAACCTCCCCCCATTCACAACTTTCCCCTCCCCATTCACAACTTCGAACCCGCCCCTCCCGTTCCCACACCCCCCCATTCACTACTTCCCCCCTCCCCATTCATTCACAGCTCCTCCCACATTCACAAGTTCCCACGCTCCCCCCATTCAGAAATTCCCACGCCCCCCCCATTCATTCATTCACAGCTCCCCCCCATTCACAGCCCATTCATAACTTCCCACGCCCCCCCCATCCATCCATTCATTCATAACTCCTCCCCAGTCACAAGTTCACAGCTCTCCCCCATTCACAAATTCCCACACCCCCCCCATCCATTCATTCATAACTCCCCCCCATTCACAGCCCATTCAAAAGTTACCATGCCCCCCCCATTCACTCACATCTCCCCCCATTCAGAAGTTCCCACGCCCCCCCTTCATTCACTCATAACTCCCCCCCATTCACAGCCCATTCACAAGTTCCCACGCCCCCCCCATTCATTCACTCACATCTCCCCCCACTCACAAGTTCCCACGCCCCCCCCATTCATTCACTCACATCTCCCCCCACTCACAAGTTCCCACGCCCCCCCCTTCATTCACAGCTCCCCCCCATTCATAACTTCCCACGCCCCCCCATTCATTCATTCATAACTCCCCCCCATTCTCAAGTTCACACCTTCCCCCATTCACAAGTTCCCCCCTCCCCATTCTTTCATTCATAACTCCCCCCCATTCACAGCCCACTCACAACTTCCCACGCCCCCCCCATTCATTCACAGACCCCCCCATTCATTCACAGCTCCCCCCCATTCAGAAATTCCCACACCCCCCCCATTCATTCATAACTCGCCCCATTCACAGCCCATTCATAAGTTCCCACGCCCCCCCATTCACTCACAGCTCCCCCCCATTCACAAGTTCCCACGCCCCCCATTCATTCATTCACACACCCATTCACAACTCCCCCCTGGCGTGCTGGATATAATGGCGATGCAGCGCCGCCTCCCGCGCGAAAGCTCGGCCGCATTCGGTGCAGTTGTAGGCGGGGGGGGCGGGGGGACCGTGAGAACGTTGATGGCGGAGCAGGTCACGTGACGACGGGAACGGGCGGCCGCAAACGAAACACACGAACTGGGCCCCGTTGAGGGCGGCGCGGACAAAGTCCTGCGGGTGCTCCCGCTTGGCGTGACGCAGCGCGTAGGCCGCGTCCGGGAACGTGATCAAACAGCGCCGGCATTGGGTGGAGCCCAGGCGGACTGAAATAGGGGGGTAAAGGGGGGGTTATATGGGGGGATGTGGGGTCCTATAGGGGGATATGGGGGGTCTAGGGGGGGATATGGGGGGATATGGGGTCCTAGGGGGGGATATGGGGGGATATGGGGGGATATGGGGTCCTAGGTGGGATATGGGGGTCCTAGGGGGGGATATGGGGTACTTATGGGGGAATATGGGGGTACAAGGGGGGGATGTGGGGTCCTATGGGGCTCTATGGGGGTCCTAGGGGGGGATATGGGGTCCTAGGGGGGGATATGGGGCTCTATGGGGTCTTTATGGGGGGATATGGGGTCCTAGGGGGGGATAAGGGGTCCTTATGGGGGGATATGGGGTCCTAGGAGAGGATATGAGGCTCTATGGGGTCTTTATCGGGGGATATGGGGTCCTAGGGGAGGATATGAGCCTCTATGGGGTCTTCATGGAGGGGATATGGGGGGATATGGGGTCCTATAGGGCTCTATGGGGGAATACTGGGGGGGATATGGGGGTCCTAGGGGGGGATATGGGGTCCTTATGGGGGAAATATGGGGGGATATGCGGTCCTACAGGGTGCCAGGGGGTGATATGGGGGGCTTATAGGGGAATATAGGGTCCTAGGGGGGGATATGGGGGTCCTATGGGGGTCCTAGGGGGGGATATTGGGGGCTTATGGGGGGTTAGGGGGGGCATATGGGGTCCTTATGGGGAAATATGGGGGGATATGGGGTCCTAGGGGGGGGATATGAGGCTCTATGGGGTCTTTATGGGGGGGATATGGGGTCCTATAGGGCTCTATGGGGGTCCTAGGGGGGGTTATGGGGGTCCTAGGGGGGATAAGGGGTCCTTATGGGGGGATATGAGGCTCTATGGGGTCCTTATGGGGGTCCTATGGGGCTTTATGGGGGAAATATGGGGTCATAGGGGGGGATATGAGGCTCTATGGGGTCTTTATGGGGGGGATATGGGATCCTAGGGGGGGATATGGGGTCCTATGGGGCTCTATGGGGGTCCTAGGGGGGGATATGGGGTCCTACAGGGTCCCAGGGGGTGATATGGGGGGCTTATGGGGGGATATGGGGTCCTTATGGGGAAAATATGGGGGGATATGGGGTCCTATGGGGAATATGGGGGGCTATGGGGCTTTATGGGGCTCCTAGGGGGGGATATTGGGGGCTAATGGGGGGATATGGGGTCTTAGGAGCTGACATGGAGTCCTATGGGGTCCCCCCGATCCACCCAACTCCCCTATAGGGACCTAGAAAGACCCAAAGCCCCATAGAGACCCATAGAGACCCATAGAGCCCCATAGAGCCCCATAGAGACCCCACAGAGCCCCACAGAGACCCACAGAGACCCCATAGAGCCCCATAGGGACCCATAGAGCCTCATAGAGACCCATAGAGCCCCATAGGGACCCATAGAGCCCCATAGAGCCCCATAGGGACCCATAGAGACCCCATAGAGCCCCATAGGGACCCATAGGGACCCCATAGAGACACATAGGGACCCATAGAGACCCCATAGAGCCCCATAAGGACCCATAGAGCCCCATAGAGCCCCATAGGGACCCATAGAGACCCATAGAGACCCCATAGAGCCCCATAGAGCCCCATAGGGACCCATAGAGCCCCATAGAGCCCCATAGAGCCCCATAGGGACCCATAGAGACCCATAGAGCCCCATAGGGACCCATAGAGCCCCATAGAGCCCCATAGGGACCCATAGAGCCCCATAGAGACCCACAGGGACCCCATAGAGACCCCATAGAGACCCATAGAGCCCCATAGGGACCCATAGAGCCCCATAGAGCCCCATAGAGCCCCATAGGGACCCATAGGGACCCATAGAGCCCCATAGAGCCCCATAGAGACCCATAGGGACCCATAGGGACCCATAGAGCCCCATAGGGACCCATAGAGACCCATAGAGCCCCATAGGGACCCATAGGGACCCATAGAGCCCCATAGAGCCCCATAGGGACCCATAGAGACCCATAGAGACCCATAGAGACCCATAGGGACCCATAGAGCCCCATAGAGACACATAGAGCCCCATAGAGACCCATAGGGACCCATAGAGACCCATAGGGACCCATAGAGCCCCATAGAGCCCCATAGGGACCCATAGAGATCCATAGGGACCCATAGAGCCCCATAGAGACACATAGAGACCCATAGAGACCCATAGGGACCCATAGGGACCCATAGAGCCCCATTATCTCCCCATACCCCCCCACTCACATCCAGGCCCAAGATGGCGGCCGTCCCCGTCTCGCTCCTCGTCCGGTTCGTCTGTTTCCTCTGGGTTCGATTCCGGGGCTGGAACCGGCTGCGACATCGGATGGGGGGGGAGGGGGAAGCGGAAGCGGAAGTGGGTGGGTGTGGCCGGAAGTGGATGGGGCCGGTTTAGCAGCGTCAATCCGCTCCGCTTCACCACTTCCGGCTTCCGGTCTTGAGTCACTTCCGCTTCCGCCCCCCCGCCCTCAGCCAATAGGAACGCTCGGTGTGGCACGTGATCTAAGCGCACCCATATCCGGCCTTCAGCCAATGGCAGAGCGCGAAGAGCGCCACGTGACCAACCCCCACTTTCCGACGCTAAGCCAATAGCAGAGCACGCTCAGCACCACGTGACCAGCCCCCATTATCCGGCCCTCATCCAATAGCAGAGCACGCTCAGCACCACGTGACCAGCCCCCCATTATCGGGCCCTCAACCTATAGCAGATCGATCCTACCACCACGTGACCAGCCCCCGTTATCCCACCCTCAGCCAATAGGAGAGCGCGCCGACCACCACGTGACCGACCCCCTCTTATCTCTCAGCCAATAGCAGAGCGCATCCTCCACCACGTGACCAGTCCCTATTATACGGCGCTAAGCCAATAGCAGAGCGTATCCACCACCACGTGACCATCCCTCCATTATCCGACTCTCAACCAATAGCAGAGCGCTCCCACCACCACGTGACCAGCCCTTTTATCCCGACCGCCACGTGACCGCCGCCATTATCCGACCCTCATCCAATAGCGGATCGCGCCCAGCACCACGTGACCCGCACCCCGCCAATCACGTGAGGCGGCAGCGCCCGTTACGAACCGTCGGGGGTTTTATTGTATCAAAGGCGTTAAAAGGCGGCGCTATTTACATAAAGGGGCGGGGCCGGGCCACAAGCCCCGCCCCCCTCATATATTATTCACGACCCCCAGAGCAAAAGGGGGCGGGGCGAGAGGGAAAGGGGCGTGGCCAAAGCACAAAGCCCCGCCCCCTCCGCCATGGCTTGAAGGGGATTGGATGAGGGGCGTGGCCTCGTTAAGCCCCGCCCCTTTCTTAAGCCCCGCCCCCTTTGCAGCCCATCCCGTGCCCCCCATGCTGCCCCATAGACCCACCGTTGCCCCATAGATCCCCCCTGTGCCCCATAGATCCGTGCCCCATAGATCCGTGCCCCATAGATCCGTGCCCCATAGCCCGTATTAAATGAAGAACTCCTCCTTGCGCTTGTGGCCGTCTCCCCCATTGAGAAAAGCCTCCCTGGCCTCGCCGTGCTCGTCCAACCCGCTGGCCTCGTGGGTCAGGTACGAACCTATGGGGGGGGACACGTGGAGAGACCCACATTGACCCTATAGACCCCATAGACCCCATAGAAACCCCATAGACCCCATAGAAACCCTATAGCCACCCCATAGCAACCCTATAGACCCCATAGCCACCCCATAGCAACCCTATAGCCACCCCATAGAAACCCCCATAGACCCCATAGACACCCCATAGACCCTATAGCAACCCTATAGCCACCCCATAGCAACACCATAGACCCCATATTGACCCCATAGCAACCCCTATAGACCCCATAGCCACCCCATAGCCACCCCATAGAAACCCTATAGCCACCCCATAGAAACCCTATAGCCACCCCATAGCAACCCTATAGCCACCCCATAGCCACTCCATAGCAACCCTATAGCCACCCCATAGCCACCCCATATCACCCCGCATAGACCCCATAGCCACCCCATATCCACCCCATATCACCCCCTATAGACCCCCATATCCACCCCATATCCCCCCCCATATGCCCCCCATCCCCCCCATCCCCCCCATATCCCCCCACATCCCCTCATATCCCCCCCATATCCCCCCATATCTCCCTATATCCCCCCATATCCCCTCATATCCCCCCCATATCTCCCCATATCCCCCCATATCCCCCCCATATCCCCCCATATCCCCCCCATATCCCCCCATATCCCCCCCATATCCCCCCATATCCACCCCATATCACCCCCTATAGACCCCCATATCCACCCCATATCCCCCCCATATCTCCCCATATCCCCCCATATCTCCCTATATCTCCCCTATATCCCCCCTATATCCCCCCCACATCCTCCCATATCCCCCCGTATCTCCCCATATCTCCCCATATCCCCCCATATCTCCCCATATCCCCCCATATCCCCCCTATATCCCCCCCATATCCTCCCATATCCCCCCATATCCCCCCATATCCCCCCCACATCCCCCCATATCCCCCATATCCCCCCCATATAACCCCATATAACCCCATATACCCCCATATCCCCCCCATATCCCCCCATATCTCCCCATATCCCCCCATATCCCCCTATATCCCCCCTATATCCCCCCCTAATCCCCCTCCCCCATTTAACCCCCCCCCCCCGTTACCTTTCTGCCTAATGGAGCACCACACCATGGTGACGAGGACGCAGATGAGCAGGAAAACGAGCAGGGCCAGAATCCCCCCAACGATGGCGTAAGGGACGGAGCGCTGAGCCGCCACCACCGCGTCGGGGTCTGGGGGGACATACACAGTGCTATGGGGCTCTATGGGGCTCTATGGGTCCCTATGGGGCTCTATGGGTCTCTATGGGTCTCTATGGGTCGCCATGGGTCTCTATGGGGTCTCTATAGGACTCTATGGGGTCTCTATGAGGCTCTATGGGTCTCTATGGGACTCTATGGAGTCTCTATGGGACTCTATGGGTCTCTGTGGGGTCTCTATGGGTCTCTATGGGTCGCCATGGGTCTCTATGGGTCTCTATGGGACTCTATGGGGTCTCTATGGGACTCTATGGGTCCCTATGTGTCACTATGGGGTCTCTATGGGTCCCTATGGGTCTCTATGGGTCCCTATGGGTCCCTATGGGTCGCCATGGGTCTCTATGAGGTCACTATGGGTCTCTATGGGTCTCTATGGGGCCCTATGGGACACTATGGGGTCCCTATGGGTCTCTATGTGTCACTATGGGGTCCCTATGGGTCTCTATGAGGCTCTATGGGTCTCTATGGGGTCTCTATGGGGCTCTATGGGGTCCCTATGGGTCTCTATGAGGCTCTATGGGTCTCTATGGGTTGCTATGGGTCCCTCTGGGTCACTATGGGGTCCCTATGGGTCTCTATGAGGCTCTATGGGTCTCTATGGGTCACAATGGGTCCCTATGGGTCTTTATGGGTCCCTATGGGTCTCTATGGGTCGCTATGGGGTCTCTATGGGGTCTCTATGGGTCTCTATGGGTCTCTATGGGTCCCTATGGGTCCCTATGGGTCTCTATGGGGTCTCCATGGGGTCTCCATGGGGTCTCTATGGGACTCTATGGGGCTCTATGGGTCTCTATGGGTCTCTATGGGTCTCTATGAGGTCTCTATGGGTCTCTATGGGGTCTCTATGGGGTCACTATGGGTCTCTATAGGGCCTCTATGGGTCTCTATGGGTCACTATGGGTCACTATGGGGTCACTATGGAGTCTGTATGGGTCCCTATGGGGCCCTATGGGTCTCTATGGGTCACTATTGGGTCTCTATGGCTCTCTATAGGGTCCCTATGGGTCTCTATGGGTACCTATGGGTTTCTATGGGGTCACTTTGGGGTCTCTATGGGTCTCTATGGGTCCCTATGGGTCTCTATGGGTACCTATGGGTCACCATGGGGTCTCTATGGGGTCTCTATGGGGTCTCTATCGGTCTCTATGAGGCTCTATGGGTCACTATGGGGTCTCTATGGGGCTCTATGGGGTCCCTATGGGGCTCTATGGGGTCCCTATGGGTCTCTATGGGTCTCTATGGGGTCCCTCTGGGTCACTATGGGGTCCCTATGGGTCTCTATGGGGTCTCTATGGGGTCTCTATGGGGTCATTATGGGTCTCTATAGGGCCTCTATGGGTCTCTATGGGTCCCTATGGGTCTCTATGAGGCTCTATGGGTCTCTATGGGTCTCTATGGGTCCCTATGGGTCTGGGGGGACACACACAATGAATGGAGGGCCATAAACCATAGAGAATGAAAGCGGTATTTTGTGCTAGAGCGCCACCTGCCATAGAGACTAAGGAGGTATTACCACAGAGAACCGGAAGTAGCCGGTAGAGCTCCCCCTACCATAGAGACCCGGAAGTACAGGCGGGTATAGCTCCCCCTACCATAGAGAAGCGGAAGTAGGCGGTAGAGCGCCCCCTACCATAGACGACGAGCACGTAGTGCGCCGTGGCGCGGCCGTGTCGGTTGGCGGCGCTGCAGCTGTAGGTGCCGTTATCGTGGGGGCTCAGGGCCGACACCGTCAGAACGGCGCCGTCAGCGCGGGAACGGGACGGTAACGAGTCGTTGCTGCGGCTCCACGTGATGTCGGTGGGGCTGGGGGGGAGATAGGGGGGATATAGGGGAGATATGGGGTTATAGGGGGTATAATGGGGGGATATGGGGGGAGATAGGGGGAGATATGGGGTTATAGGGGGCATAATGGGGGGATATGGGGTCCCTATAGGGCTCTATGGGGGGATATGGGGGGAGATATGGGGTTATAGGGGGGTATAATGTGGTTATATGGGGGCATATGGGGGGATATGGGGTCCCTATAGGGCTCTATGGGGGGATATGGGGGGATAAAGGGCACTATGGGGGGATATGGGGTCACTATAGGGCTCTATAGGGGGATATAGGGGGATATGGAGTTATAGGGGGGTATAATGTGGTTATATGGGGGCATATGGGGTCACTATTGGGCTCTATGGGGGGATATGGGGGGATAAAGGGCACTATGGGGGGATATGGGGTCACTATAGGGCTCTATGGGGGAATATAGAGGGAGATATGGGGTTATAGGGGGGTATAATGTGGTTATATGGGGGGATATGGGGGGGTATGGGGTCACTATAGGGATCTATGGGGGGATATGGGGGGATAAAGGGCACTATGGGGGGATATGGGGTCACTATAGGGCTCTATGGGGGGATATGGGGTCACTATAGGGCTCTATGGGGGGATATGGGGGGAGATATGGGGTTATAGGGGGTATAATGGGGGGATATGGGGGGATATGGGGGGATATGGGGGGGGTATGGGGTCACTATAGGGATCTATGGGGGGATATGGGGGGATAAAGGGCACTATGGGGGGATATGGGGTCACTATAGGGCTCTATGGGGGGATATGGGGTCACTATAGGGCACTATGGGGGGATATGGGGTCCCTATAGGGCTCTATGGGGGGATATAGGGGGATATGGGGTCACTATAGGGCTCTATGGGGGGATATGGGGGGAGATATGGGGTTATAGGAGGGTATAATGTGGTTATATGGGGGGATATGGGGTCACTATAGGGCTCTATGGGGGGATATGGGGGGAGATATGGGGTTATAGGGGGGTATAATGTGGTTATATGGGGGGATATGGGGGGATATGGGGTCACTGTAGGGCTCTATGAGGGGATATAGGGGGATATGGGGGGATATGGGGAGTATAAAGGGCTATCGGGGGGATATGGGGGGATATATGGGGGATATAGGGGGATATGGGGTCACTATAGGGCTCTATGGGGGAATATAGAGGGAGATATGGGGTTATAGGGGGGTATAATGTGGTTATATGGGGGGATATGGGGTCACTATAGGGATCTATGGGGGGATATGGGGGGATAAAGGGCACTATGGGGGGATATGGGGTCACTATAGGGCTCTATGGGGGGATATGGGGGGAGATATGGGGTTATAGGGGGTATAATGGGGGGATATGGGGGGGTATGGGGTCACTATAGGGCTCTATGGGGGGATAAAGGGGGATATAGGGGGATATGGGGTCACTATAGGGCTCTATGGGGGATATGGGGGAGATATGGGGTTATAGGGGGGGTATAATGTGGTTATATGGGGGGATATGGGGTCACTATAGGGCTCTATGGGGGGATATGGGGGGATAAAGGGGGATATAGGGGGATATGGGGTCCCTATAGGGCTCTATGGGGGGATATAGGGGAGATATGGGGTTATAGGGGGGTATAATGTGGTTATATGGGGGGATATGGGGGGATATGGGGTCCCTATAGGGCTCTATGGGGGGATATAGGGGGAGATATGGTGTTATAGGGGGTATAATGGGGGGATATGGGGGGGTATGGGGTCCCTATAGGGCCCTATGGGGGGGTATAGGGAGATATGGGGTTATAGGGGGGTATAATGTGGTTATATGGGGGGATATGGGGTCACTATAGGGCTCTATGGGGGGATATGGGGGGATAAAGGGCACTATGGGGGGATATGGGGTCACTATAGGGCTCTATGGGGGGATATGGGGGGAGATATGGGGTTATAGGGGGGTATAATGTGGTTATATGGGGGGATATGGGGGGATATGGGGTCCCTATAGGGCTCTATGGGGGGATATAGGGGGATATGGGGGGATATGGGGAGTATAAAGGGCTATCGGGGGGATATGGGGGGATATATGGGGGATATAGGGGGATATGGGGTCACTATAGGGCTCTATGGGGGGATATGAGGTCACTATAGGGCTCTATGGGGGGATATAGGGGGAGATATGGGGTTATAGGGGGTATAATGGGGGGATATGGGGGGTATGGGGTCACTATAGGGCTCTATGGGGGGATATGGGGGAGATATGGGGTTATAGGGGGTATAATGGGGGGATATGGGGGGTATGGGGTCACTATAGGGCTCTATGGGGGGATATAGGGGAGATATGGGGTTATAGGGGGTATAATGGGGGGATATGGGGGTTTCTGGGGGTCTCACAGTGGGTTCCCGGTGACGGCGCAGGTCAGCACTAACGTGTCTCCCTCCCGCAGCACGTTCTGCGATGGGTGGATCCGTGCCGTGGGGGCGTCTGGGGGGAGAGAGGAACCCCATAGAGCCCCATAGAACCCCATAACACCCCATAGAACCCCATAGCCACCCCATAGAACCCCATAGCCCCATAGCCAGCCCATAGAACCCCATAGCCACCACATAACACCCCATAACCCCCATAGAACCCCATAGTCACCACATCCACCCCATAATCCCCATAGAACCCCATATCCACCCCATAAGCCCCCATATCCACCCCATATCGCCCCCTATATACCCCCGTATCTCCTCTTACACCCCCTATAGACCACATATAACCCCATATCCCCCCATATAACCCCATATCCCCCCTATATAACCCCATATCCCCCCTATATAACCCCATATACCCCCCTATATACCACCATATCCCCTCTTACACCCCCTATAGACCACATATAACCCCATATCCCCCCCATACACCCCCCTATATACCCCCTATATCCCCCATATTCCCTTTATTACCCCCCATATCCCCCATATTCCCCATATCCCCCCATATCCCCCTGTATTCCCCATATCCCCCCATATCCCCCCTATATCCCCCCTATATCCCCCCATATCCCCTCCTACACCCCCTATACCCCCCATATCCCCCCATATCCTCCCATATAACCCCATATCCCCCTCATATAACCCCATATCTGCCCCATATCCCCCCATATCCCCCCCAAATTCCCCATATCCCCCCTATAACCCCCCATATCCCCCCATATCCCCCCCATATCCCCCCTATACCCCCATATCTCCATATCCCCCCTATAACCCCCATATCCCCCCATATCTCCCCCATATACCCCATATCCCCCCATATCCCCTCTATAACCCCCCATATCCCCCCATATAACCCTATATATCCCCATATCCCCCCCATATAACCCCATATCCTCCCCATATACCTCCCTATATACCCCCATATCCCCTCCTACACCCCCTATATCCCCCCATATCCCCCCTATAACCCCCCTATATCCCCCCATATCCCCTCCTACACCCCCTATATCCCCCCATATCTCCCCCATATCCCCCCATATACCCCATATCCCCCCATATAACCCCCCATATCCCCCCATATAACCCCATATCCCCCTATATCCCCCCTATATCCCCCTATATCCCCCCATATCTCCCCTATATCCCCCCATATCCCCCCTATATCCCCCATATCCCCCTATATCCCCCCTATATCCCCCCTATATCCCCCTATATCCCCCCTATATCCCCCATATCCCCCCATATCTCCCCTATATCCCCCCTATATCCCCCCTATATCCCCCCATATCCCCCCTATATCCCCCCTATATCCCCCATATCCCCCTATATCCCCCCTATATCCCCCTATATCCCCCCATATCCCTCTATATCCCCCCCATATCCCCCCATATCCCCCCTATATCCCCCCCATATCACCCCATATCCCCCCCATATCCCCCCCATATCCCCCTATATCCACCCATATCCCCCCATATCCCCCCATACCCTCCATATAACCTCATATAACCCCATATCCCCCCATATAACCCCATATCCCCCCATATCCCATATCCCCCTGTACTCACACTGCACATCCAGCATGTACTGTGTCTGCCTGCGCTGCCCCCTTAGTGCCGGGTGTGTGGCCTCGCAGGTGATGATGGCGCCGTGATCCCGACGCTCCACGCGCAGCCGCACAACACTGCGAAGGCTGAACACCTTGCCATGGGCCTCACGGTGTAATGAGCCTATGGATATGGGGGGATATAGGGGGATATAGGGGGGATATGGGGGGGATATGGGGGGGATATGGGGGGATATGGGGTTATATGGGGGGATATGGGGGGATATGGGGTGATATAGGGGGGATATAGGGGGGATATGGGGGGATATGGGGGGATATGGGGGGGATATGGGGGGATATGGGGGGGATATGGGGGGATATGGGGGGGATATGGGGGGATATAGGGGGATATAGGGGGGATATGGGGGGATATAGGGGGGATATGGGGGGGATATGGGGGGATATGGGGGGGATATGGGGGGGATATGGGGGGATATAGGGGGGATATAGGGGGGATATGGGGGCGATATGGGGGGATATGGGGGGGATATGGGGGGATATAGGGGGGATATAGGGGGGATATGGGGGGATATGGGGGGGATATGGGGGGATATGGGGGGGATATGGGGGATATAGGGGGGATATGGGGGGATATGGGGTGTCTATGGGGATCTATGGGGTGTCTATGGGGCTCTATGGGGTCTCTATGGGTCTCTATGGGTCCCTATGGGTCTCTATGGATCACTATGGGGTCCCTATGTGTCTCTATGTATCTCTATGGGGTCTCTATGGGGTGTACAGGGTCTCTATGCAATCTATGTGGTCTCTATGGGTCTCTATGGATCTCTATGGATCCCTATGTATCTCTATGGGTCTCTATGTGTCTCTATGGGGTCTCTATGGGGTGTACAGCGTCTCTATGTGTCTCTATAGGTCCCTATGTGTCTCTATGGGGTCTCTATGGGCTATATAAGATCTCTATATATCCCTATGTATTACTGGTATCTCACCGTGTATCTCGTTCCTGTCCCGGTACCACCGTATGTTGTGCTATATAAGATCCCTATGGGGTATATAGTGTCCCTATATGTCCCTATATGTCCATGTCTCACCGTGTATCTCGTTCCTGTCCCGGTACCACCGTATGTTGTGCTATATAAGATCCCTATGGGGTATATAGTGTCCCTATATGTCCCTATATGTCCATATCTCACCGTGTATCTCGTTGCGGTCCCGGTACCACCGTATGTTGGCTGCAGGCCGGGATCTGGGCACGGTGCAGCTCAGCTCCGTTTCTCCTCCTTCCACAGCCGCCTCCGACGCCTCCACCACGGGGTTGTCGGGGGGCACTGAGTCATGTGACAACACATCACGTGACAACACGTCACGTGACAACATGTCACGTGACACCCCGTCACACCACGTGACCACATATGACCCCATGTGACCCCATGCCCACCCCTCACCCCCCATACCTGGGACCCCCCTATGGCTCTGCCCCACACACCCCTTTAATGGCCCCATATAATCCCATAGAGCCCCATAGGCACCCCCTAACCCCCCCATATAACCCCATATCCCCCCATAGAGCCCCATATCCCCCCATAGAGCCCCATATCCCCCCATATAACCCCATATCCCCCCTAGAGCCCCATATCCCCCCATATAACCCCATATCCCCCATAGAGCCCCATATCCCCCCATATAACCCCATATCCCCCCATAGAGCCCCATATCACCCCATATAATCCCCCATATTCCCCCTATATCCCCCCATATAACCCCATATCCCCCCATAGGCACTCCCTAACCCCCCCATATAACCCCATATCCCCCCCCTATTCCCCCCATAGCCCTCCCATAGCCCCCCATATCCCCTCCAAATCCCCCTATAACTCCCCCATATCCCCCTTATATCACACTACACCCCCCATATCCCCCCATAACCCCCCGCAAACCCCCACATATCCCCCCTATACCACCATACACCCCCCATAACCCCCCCAAATCCCCCCTATACCCCCATAATCCCCCATATCCCCCCATAACCTCCCCATATCCCCCATATCCCCCCCTAACCACCCCATATCCCCCCCATAACCCCCCTATATCGCCCCATACCCCCCCAAATCCCCCCATAACCCCCCCAGACCCCCTCCCCTCATACCCAGCACAGTAAGAGTTGCTATCTGATGGTGTGTATCGTCCGTATAGAGCTGACAGAAGTACCCCCCCTCGTCGTCCAGCCGGGCTCTGTTCAGCACCATGCGCAGCTGCCGCGGGGTGAACTCGGCCAGCTGGAACCGCTCGTCCTTCAGCGCTGCCACAGCCCCGTCAGCACCCACAGCTGCCCCATAGCTGCCCCATAGCTGCCCTATGGCTGCCCCATAACTGCCCCACAGCTGCCCCATAGCTGCCCTATGGCCGCCCCATAGCTGCCCTATGGCTGCCCCATAACCGCCCTATGGCCGCCCCATAACTGCCCTATGGCTGCCCCATAGCTGCCCTATGGCTGCCCCACAGCTGCCCCATAGCTGCCCTATGGCCGCCCCACAGCTGCCCCATAACCACCCTATGGCCGCCCCATAGCTGCCCTATGGCCGCCCCACAGCTGCCCCATAACTGCCCTATGGCAGCCCCATACCTGTCCCATAGCTGCCCCATAGCTGCCCTATGGCCGCCCCACAGCTGCCCCATAGCTGCCCTATGGCCGCCCCATAGCTGCCCCATAACTGCCCTATGGCTGCCCCACAGCTGCCCCATAACTGCCCAATGGCAGCCCCATACCTGTCCCATAGCTACCTGGTAACCAGCCTACAGTTGCCCCATGGCTTTCCCATAACTGCCCATAGCCATCCCATAACCACCCTATGGCTGCCCCATAACCAGCCTATGGCTGCCCCACATCCACTTCTCCCACCCCACATCCACCCCACACTCACCTCTCCTACCCCACATCTACCCCACATTCCCCTTTCCCACCCCACATCCCCCACATCCAACCCCTGTCCACCTCTCCTACCCCACATCTACCCCACATCCACCCCATAACCACCCCTCCTACCCTACTTCCACCTCTCCCACCCCACACCCCCCCCCTGCCCCCCGTCCCCCCCCCGCTCACCGCGCGTGCCGTTGAAGAAGAGCGTTTGTCGCGCCGGGTTCTGGATGACGACGATGGAGCCGTCGTAGCGATGGAGCCGACACGTGATCTCGGCCGTGCCGCCCTCCAGCACCGTCACGTTCTCAGCCTGCACCTCCTGAGCCCACCCTGGTGACAAGGGGAGGGGGAGATGGGGGGGTAACCGGGGTGGGATGGGATGGGGGGGGCGGGTGATGGAAGGGGTGGTGGTGGGATGAAATGGCAGTGGGGAATTTCAGCACCATGGACAGCGGCATTGGGGGCACCAACATGGGGTCAATGTGAAACTTCAGCACCATGGACAGCGGCATTGGGGACACCAACATGGGGTCAATGGGAAACTTCAGCACCATGGACAGCGGCACTGGGGGCACCAATATGGGGACACCAACATGGGGTCAATGGGAACCTTCAGCACCATGGACAGCGGCATTGGGGGCACCAATATGGGGTCAATGGGAACCTTCAGCACCATGGACAGCGGCATTGGGGCACCAATATGGGGACATCAACATGGGGTCAATGGGAACCATCAGCACCACGGACAGCGGCATTGGGGGCACCAATATGGGGACACCAACATGGGGTCAATGGGAAACTTCAGCACCGTGGACAGCGGCATTGGGGCACCAATATGGGGACAATGGGACACAATGGCAATGGGAACCTTCAGCACCATGGACAGCGGCATTGGGGGCATCAATATGGGGACACCAACATGGGGTCAATGGGAACCTTCAGCACCATGGACAGCGGCATTGGGGGGCATCAACATGGGGTCAATGGGAACCTTCAGCACCATGGACAGCGGCATTGGGGGCACCAATATGGGGACAATGGGACAAAATGGCAATGGGAACCATCAGCACCATGGACAGCGGCATTGGGGGCACCAATATGGGGCCACCAATATGGGGACAATGGGAAACTTCAGCACCATGGACAGCGGCATTGGGGGCATCAACATGGGGTCAATGGGAACCTTCAGTACCATGGACAGCGGCATCGGGGGCACCAATATGGGGACAACAACATGGGGTCAATGGGAACCTTCAACACCATGGACAGCGGCATTTGGGGCATTAATATGGGGACACCAACATGGGGTCAATGAGAACCTTCAGCACCATGGACAGCGCCATTGGGGACACCAACATGGGTTCAATGGGAACCTTCAGCACCATGGACAGCGGCATTGGGGCACCTTATGGGGTGTCTATGGGGTGAGGGTCCCTATAGGGGAGGGGTCCTTATATGGGGGTTCCGGGGGGTCCCTATGTGGGGTCCCAGGGGTCCCTCTGGGGGGTTCCATGGGGGTCCCTATGGGGGTGGTGGTCCCTATGGGGGGGGTCCATGGGGGTCCCTACGGGGTGCGGGTCCCTATAGGGGGGGTGGTCCCTATATGGGGGTCCCAGAGGGTCTCTATGGGGTGTTGTCTCTATTGAGGGGGTCTCTATGGGGGGGGGGCTACGGGGGGGGGTCCATGGGGGTCTCTTATGGGGGGTTTCCCCTATGGGGGGGGTCCCTATGGGGGTTCCTGGGGGCCTCTATGGGGGTGGTTGTCCTATGGGGTGGGTGGTCCCTATGTGAGGGTCCCAGGGGGGTCCCTATGGAGTCCCTATGGGGTGGGGGTCCCTATAGGGTGGGGGGGTCCCTATATGGGGGTCCCCATGGGGGGTGGTCCCTATAGGGTGGGTCCTGGGGGGGTCCCTATGGGGTGTCTATGGAGTGAGGGTCCCTAAGGGGGGGGTGGTCCTTATATGAGGGTTCTGGGGGGTCCCTATGGGGGGGGGGGGGCCCTATATGAGGGTCCCTAGGGGTCTCTATGGGGTGGGGGTCGCTATATGGGGGGCTCCATGGGGGTCCTTATGGGGAGTCCCTGGGGGGTGGTCCCTATGGGTCTCTATGGGGTGAGGGTCCCTATGGGGGGTCCATGGGGATCTCTATGGGGTGGGGGTCCCTATGTGGTGGGGTCCCTCTATGGGGTTTGCTATGGGGTTGGCTGTGGGGTTGGCTATGGCGTGGGCTGTGGGGTTGGCTATGGGGTTGGCTATGGGGTTGGCTGTGGGGTTGGCTGTGGGGTTGGCTGTGGGGTGGGCTATGGGGTGGGCTATGGGGTGGGCTGTGGGGTTGGCTATGGGGTTGGCTATGGGGTTGGCTATGGGATTGGCTATGGGGTTGGCTGTGGGGTTGGCTGTGGGGTTGGCTGTGGGGCTGTGGGGTGGGCTATGGGGTCCCTCTATGGGGTTTGCTATGGGGTTGGCTGTGGGGTTTGCTGTGGGGTCTCTCTATGGGGTTTGCTATGGGGCGGGCTGTGGGGTTGGCTATGGGGTCTCTCTATGGGGTTGGCTATGGGGTTTGCTATGGGGTCCCTCTATGGGGTTTGCTATGGGGCGGGGCTGTGGGGTCTCTCTATGGGGTTGGCTATGGGGTTTGCTATGGGGTCTCTCTATGGGGTTTGCTATGGGGCGGGCTGTGGGGTCCCTCTATGGGGTTTGCTATGGGGTTTGCTATGGGGCGGGCTATGGGGTTTGCTATGGGGTCTCTCTATGGGGTTTGCTATGGGGCGGGCTGTGGGGTTTGCTATGGGGTCTCTCTATGGGGCAGGCTGTGGGGTTTGCTATGGGGTCTCTCTATGGGGCAGGCTGTGGGGTTGCTATGGGGTCTCTCTATGGGGTTGGCTATGGGATTTGCTATGGGGCGGGCTTTGGGGTCTCTCTATGGGGCAGGCTGTGGGGTTTGCTATGGGGTCTCTCTATGGGGTGGGCTGTGGGGCGGGCTGTGGGGTCTCTCTATGGGGCAGGCTATGGGGTTTGCTATGGGGTCTCTCTATGGGGCGGGCTGTGGGGCAGGCTGTGGGGTCCCTCTATGGGGTTTCTATGGGGCGGGCTGTGGGGTCTCTCTATGGGGCAGGCTATGGGGCAGGCTGTGGGGTTTCTATGGGGCCGGCTGCTTTCCGCTGTGTCAGCAGCGCTCGCAGGGTGGTCGCCATGGTGACAGCGGGGCGTCCCCGTGAAGGTCACGGTGAAGGGCAGCGCGTGGGGGGGACAACGGGGACAATGGGGACAATGGGGACAATGGGGACAATGGGGACAATGGGGACAATGGGGACAATGGGGACAATGGGGGCTTTGTGGGAGCACGGCCCGACCCACATGTGTGGGGCACAGGGGGGACAATGGGGACAATGGGGCTCTGTGTGACACGGCGCCGCATGGCACATGGGGGGGGGGGGGGAAGGACAGTGGGGGGACATTGGGGACACAGGGATCTATGGGGTCATATGGGACATAGGGATCTATGGGGACATGGGGGGCTGTGGGGGCATAGGGGTCTATGGGGTCATATGGGACATAGGGATCTATGGGGACATGGGGGGCTATGGGGACATGGGGATCTATGGGGACATTGGGGACATGGGGATCTATGGGGACATGGGGATCTATGGGGACATTGGGGACATAGGGATCTATGGGGACATGGAGGGCTATGGGGACATTGGGGACATGGGGGCTATGGGGACATTGGGGACAGAGGGATCTATGGGGTCATATGGGACATAGGGATCTATGGGGTCATATGGGACATAGGGATCTATGGGGACATGGGGGCTATGGGGGCATAGGGGTCTATGGGGTCATATGGGACATAGGGATCTATGGGGACAGGGGGGGCTATGGGGACAGGGGGGGCTATAGGGACAGAGGGATCTATGGGACAGGGGGGACATAGGGATCTATGGGGACATGGGGGTCTATGGGGACAGGGGGGGCTATGGGGACATTGGGGACACAGGGATCTATGGGGACATTGGGGCTATGGGGACATTGGGGTCTATGGGGACAGGGGGGCTATAGGGACAGAGGGATCTATGGGGACATGGGGGGCTATGGGGACAGGGGGGGCTATGGGGACATTGGGGACAGAGGGATCTATGGGGACATGGGGGGCTGTGGGGACAGGGGGGCAGGGGGATCTATGGGGACAGTGGGGGGACATTGGGGACATTGGGGGTAGGGGGGGATGTGGGGACATGGGGGGCTATGGGGACATTGGGGGTCTATGGTGACAGTGAGGTCTATGGGGATATTGGGGTCTATAGGGACATTGGGGTCTATGGGGACATAGGGGTCTATGGGGACATGGGGGTCTAGGGGGATATTGGGGTCTATAAGGACATAGGGGTCTATGGGGACATGGGGGTCTGTGGGGACATGGGGGTCTATGGGGACACTGGGCCCTATAGGGACATTGGGGTCTATGGAGACACTGGGCCCTAGTGGGACATGGGGATCTATGGGGACATTGGGCCCTATAGGGACATTGAGGTCTATGGGACACTGGGCCCTATAGGGACAAAGCCGGGACCCCCCCCCAATTAAAAAGCTGAGACCCCCCCCATTCATTGTCAGCCCCTGCAATGGGGGGGGGGGCTGCAGATGTGGGGCCGCAGTGCTGGCACCCCATAAGGGGGGGGGGGGGGCAGAAATGGGGCTGAGTGACCCCCAAGGGGGGGGGGGAGGAGACCCCCAATATGTGGGGCACGGGGGGGGGGAGGGGAATGGGGATGAGAGACCCCTAAGTGGAATTGGGGGGGGGCAATGGGGGATGGGGGGGGTCCAGGGTAATAGGGATGGAATGAGATGGAATGGGGGGGGGGGGGCTGTGGGGTAATAGGGATGGGGGGGGGTCCTTTGGGGGGCAGGATGGGGGCTGTGGGGATTGGGGGAGGTTGGGGGGGGGTCAAGGCAATAAATAGGGATGGGGGGCAATGGGGGGGGTCCTGGAGGGGGAAAGGGATGGGGGGGTTATGGGGTAGGGGGGTAATGGGGAGGGGGCTATGAGGGGGGATGGGGGGGTTATGGGGTGGGGGGTAATGGGGAGGGGGCTATGAGGGGGGATGGGGGGGGGGAGGGCAATGGGGATGAAGGGGGGATCTGGGGATGGGTTATGGGGGGTGGTCGGGGGGGGGGAGGAGATGGAGGGGGGGGATGGGGGGGGGCGATAGGGATGGGATGGGGGGGGAGATGGGGGGGGATGGGGGGCGATGGGGGATGGGATGGGGGGGCACTGGGGGGGTTCTATAGGGATGGAGGGGGATGGGATGGGGGGGGATGGAAATGGTGGGAGATGGGGGGGGTCGATGGGGATGGGATGGGGGGGGAGATGATGGGGGTGGGGGGGGTCTATAGAGATGAATAGGGATGGGATGGGGGGGATGGGGGGTCGTGAGGGGGAGAAGATGGAGGGGGGGGGATGGGAACGATGGGAGATGGGGGGGGGTCGATGGGGATGGGGTGGGGGGGGGCTATAGGGATGAATGGGGATGGGATGGGGGGGCTATAGGGATGAATGGGGGGCAATGGGGATGAATGGGGATGGAATGGGGGGGGAGGTGATGGAGGGGGGGGTCGTGAGGGGAGGAGATGGAGGGGGGGGGATGGGAACGGTGTGAGATGGGGGGGGTCGATAGGGATGAATGGGGGGGGCTATAGGGATGGGATGGGGGGGGCTATAGGGATGAATGGGGATGGGATGGGGGGGGAGGTGATGGAGGGGGGGGGATGGGGAACTGTGTGAGATGGGGGGGGTCGATAGGGATGAATGGGGGGCAATGGGGATGAATGGGGATGGGATTGGGGGGGTCGATAGGGATGAATGGGGGGGGCTATAGGGATGAATGGGGATGGGATGGGGGGGGGTCGATGGGGATGGGAGGGGGGGGTTATAGGGATGGGGGGGGCTATAGGGATGAATGGGGATGGAATGGGGGGGGGGGTCGATAGGGATGAATGGGGGGCAATGGGGATGAATGGGGATGGGATTGGGGGGGGGTCGATGGGGATGGGATGGGGGGGGTTATAGGGATGGGGGGGGCTATAGGGATGAATGGGGATGGAATGGGGGGGGGGTCGATAGGGATGAATGGGGGGCAATGGGGATGAATGGGGATGGGATTGGGGGGGGGGTCGATGGGGATGGGATGGGGGGGGGCTATAGGGATGAATGGGGATGGGATGGGGGGGCTATAGGGATGAATGGGGATGGGATTGGGGGGGAGGTGATGGGGGGGGGGGGGGATGGGACCGGTGTGAGATGGGGGGGGGTTAATAGGGATGAATGGGGGGCAATAGGGATGAATGGGGATGGGATTGGGGGGGTGTCGATGGGGATGGGATGGGGGGCTATAGGGATGAATGGGGATGGGATGGGGCTATGGGGATGGGATGGGGGGGGCCAAATGGGGATGAATGGGGATGGGATGGGGGGGGGCTATAGGGATGAATGGGGATGGGATGAGGGGGAGGTGATGGAGGGGGGGGGGGATGGACCGGTGTGAGATGGGGGGGGGTCAATAGGATGAATGGGGGGCAATGGGGGGTGGGAGATGTGGGGGGGGTCGGTACCTGTTCCCGCAGCGCTGAGCAGCATCAAGGCCGGGAGCAGCATCAATTTGGGGGGGGGTCTCCGGGGGGGCTGCATCGTGACCGGAGCGATGGAGCCGCTCCGGCGGCGGAGGCTGCGGTGAATGGGTGGGAATTGGGGGCCGGGGCTTAAAGGGGGTGGGAGGGGGCGGGGATTGGGGGCGGGGTTTGGGTGGGGAGGATCTATGGGGTTTCTATGGGGCGGTGTGGGGTTTCTATGGGGTTTCTATGGGGCGGTGTGGGGTTTCTATGGGGTTTCTATGGGGGCGGTGTGGGGTTTCTATGGGGTTTCTATGGGGCGGTGTGGGGTTTCTATGGGGTCTCTATGGGGTTTCTATGGGGTTTCTATGGGGCGGTGTGGGGTCTCTATGGGGTCTCTATGGGGTTTCTATGGGGCGGTGTGGGTTT